>NC_142746.1:15912674-16072674 GCF_051943395.1 Hippocampus bargibanti
TAAATCTGAAACCGTTAAAGACTGGCATGAATTCACACGCCTGGAATGGAATGGGTATGTCTTTGACAGTAATTCATTAAAAAAAAAACTAAACAAAAAAAAACATTCACCAAAGTGATTCAGTTGAGTCACTTATGTTGTGGTTTAGCTATTAAAATCTCAACCAAACGTCAATGGCTTTCCGAAAGCGTGCATGTAAATCATGAGACCACAAAACAGTTCCATTCCACACATCCGTCACTAGAGACTAATCTGTTGTCTCCCATAACTTGGCGGCTGGCAAGGGTCATTCGCCTAAGGCACCCTCAGAGACTCTATCTATCCCCTTGGTGGACAGATGTAGTGGCATAAGGGGGTGGAGAGGGGGAGTTCCGGATGCCCCCTCTCGGCCGTGCTGACCTCTCTCTCTCTCCCGGAGTATGAGAAAGGGTCCCGAGGTTGACGGGGTCCTGGGGACTGGACACATTGCAGCATTAATTAGACAATCAGTGACCACTGATCCTAATGTTTGGCCTCCCCCTCCTTGAGGTTAACTCCTTCCTGACAGGCAGGGAAAGTAATGGGGCCTCTGTGGCTCGTTTGCCCGCAGACAGCTCTGAGACTGCTGCTTAATACTTGATCCCAAATTGATGTACTGTACATTCAGGAAAGAGAGAGAAGGAGGAGAGAGGGAGTGAGATGAGATGAGAGGAAAGGGAAGGGAAGCCTACCTCTGTCGGATTCAAGGTGGGCTGCTTGCAGATGTCCTTCAGTGTGTGAAAGATTACTTCCCCTACAGATTGCCAGGTCTGGTTTCCACAGCACTTTTGGCTACAACTATAATCAGAAGTGTCTCTGCCCATTGCTTAAGTAATCGAACTCAGTTGTCAACAGTAAACTGATAGGAGAAGAATTGGAATATAAAGACTTGTGTTTCACTTGATTAATTCGTAGCCTACAGGATATCTGTGGTAGAAAGGAAAGATCGTGACCCTGAATTTCTAAACAATAACCATCTGCAGGAAACCGTGTTGAGCTCTCACTTTTCCTCTCTCGTTTCATCTTGGTTTTGCACCCTTCTCTTCCTTGAGATAATATTATATGGCCCACCTACACATGGTGCACATACACCTGGAACAGCCCTCCTAAATACTCACCCAACCAGACATGTACTAAAAAAATATGTCATGACATGTATGCTGTTGAAAATAGATGACTTCGGCCTGAGGCACATATCACCTAACACCTGTGTTAAAGCTGAACCTTTCCGAGTTCAATGCCTGAAAGAAATAAATATGAGGGGTCCTTACGCGCCTTTCCTTTGACAACATTCTGTAATTTCACAGTTACCAGTGTATAATCTTTTTCGGTTTCAGTGATTCCATTTCCATTATGACTTTAATGAAGATAATTGATGAAAAGCTTCGCTTTGCATTTTATACTCTCACTTTGCATTTTATACTCTCACTTTGCATTTTATACTCTCAAATGAGACATTTGAAAGGAGACAAGAGTGGGATTTAACATCCAAAGACTTTTTTTTTTGTTTTTGTGAAAAGTGCATTTAACAAGATATGTTCAGTTAATGGGGAGTGAATTAGAACGATTGGCGTTATTTTTGACATCTCCAGTGAATATTCAATTTAGGTAACACACAGGTTCGACGCAATCACATTGAAATATCAGCTCACACAAAAATGAATTTAGAACTGAAATACTAAAAACATTATGTCACTGCAACATCATCATTTCTCAAAATAAATAAATAAATAAATAAATAAATAAATAAATAAATAAATAGTGAGATCACAGGAATCTGGCTGTTACTGCTCACCTGCAGATAAACTTATCCTGTGACTGTAAAGTTTCTTTTGGTGTTGTGAAAGGCACTTATGAATGAAATGTATTATTATTATTATTATTATTATTATTATTATTATTATTATTATTATTATTATTATTATTATTATTATTATTATTATTATTATATGCTTTGAGAAATAGATGACATCCCTCTTTTCTGGTTTGATTCCGTTTGGTTTTGAGTAAAATCAAATTATGTTGAGTCAACAAGATGTCACATCATTATTTTTCTCTTCAACTACCAAAGAGAGTCGACGAAGCTCCGACTATAATCTGAAAGGCACTTATGAATGAAATTTATTATTATTATTATTATTATTATTATTATTATTATTATTAGTGTTATTATTGTTGTTGTTGTTTATAAAATACATAAATATATAAATGGATAGATGAATGAATAAATAAATACATTGCTGAATACATACACAAGTACACAAATAAATACATAAATAACTAACTAAATAAATAAATGAATAAACACATACATACATATATAAGTAAATAAATAGATTAATCCATACTTCCATTTTCCAGATCACTTTAGCCACATAAATAAATAAATTGGTGGCTAAAATTAGTAGACAAATAAATAAACAAATAATAAATAAATAACAGTTAATTTAGCTCATATATCAATTTTAGGAAAGTAGTATGTTTGTCAGACAGTGAGGAAAAAAAAGACTTGAGAAGTGGTTGTTGAGACGTGAGCGCTAAACAGAGTGCAATTCTAAAAAGTGGAACAATAAAGTGAGTTTCACAAGATTCCATTGTCTGTTGTATTGAAAAGTAAAAACATCCTTTCTACATAAAAAAAATCTCTCCACAAAGAATGGTTGCCAGCAGCGGGTCCTTCAAACTGCTGCTAGTAACGTCCTCTTTGAGGGGGAGAGGCTCTTCATTTTGGCACATCTAAAACACACCTGTCACCAATGTCTCTGTCCCCTTAAAGGAATTTTATCATCATGAGGTTTAGGAAGATGGATTAAATTGCAAAGCTCAACACATGCCAATACAGCTGCTTCAACTAGCAACCAGTATTATTTATTGTTTTAATATTTGTTTCTTTTATCTGTTGGATTAATACTCAGTAGTTAAGGAAGAGCATTAATATACCACAAGAATCTAAGTTGAGGACTTCCTGTAAAGTCTCCATGAAGTGAAAATAAAAGTGTCTTGTAAATATGACATATGACTAGCATTGTGAACTACACTGCCAACTTTGAAGGATTAGTATGTATCCAAGGATATAAAATGGGACTTCAAAATCCTGAAAAATTAAAGCCACTCTTTCTGACCTCAAACACTGTTCTGAAACAGAGCCCGGTCAACTGGAAACTGTCAGTCCATTATGTTTGTGTGTTTATGACCTTTTTTTTTTTAAAAATAACTAAAGGTCTCTGTATGATTGAGCTGGAAATATATTTCCTCTTTAAGCCTGTGGTGACTGGAATATGTTCCACACAGCCAAACTGAAAAAAAATGAGCAAAAGCCACCAGCTTGCTCGTGGGTAGCAAGTTCATGGATTCCGTAGACGTGCTGTGGCATCGCACGTCAGCACTTGCTGTTGTCTCACTGTGTAGATCCACATAACAGATACACTTCAGGGAAAGTCATCCATTCATGAAACACGGTGGCACACATCATTTAACCTTTGGCTCACACAACTAGACAAACATTTGAGCACGGGTTCTGTTTGTCATATTCCTGCAATGCTTTACATTTCATCATATCAAGATAGCCTTAATAACACACAATGCACAACTCGTAGGTATTTAAAATATTGTTACTAAGCATTGGTGGATAACCTCACACTGTGGTGCTAGAAATGGGCAAAGTTATTACAACTACAGAACTTGCAATTGCGCCATATACCCGCTGATGGAAACAAAGCGACTCGATATATCATGGGAATTGAGGTGGGGGGTGGGGTTGACTCCTGTTGCCTTTGTGCACCAGCGTGGGATGGAATGTAGCGCTGTCCTGACCAATTTTAGCAACATTCCTATTTTACATCTAAATCAGTGCAAGCCCGAGTGAGGTGAACTGGGTATTTCGTCTGTGTAGGCTCTCAGTCCTACAGCAGTGGTCCATCGAGGAAAATGTTTCTTTAGCCATTTTCTGTACTTCTTTGAAGGTGTCGGATGTTTGCTCCTCATCCGAAGAGCTTCGTCAGCGAACTAATGGACAGAGGTAGCGGTGCCATACCTCTGTACTGATTGGTCTCTGTTCTAAGGTTGTGGGACTAGTCGACTACTCCCTGAAGTCAATCTGATTACATCTTTTGTCCTGTCTGACTACCTTTAATGATCTATCCCTGACTCTGATTGCCTCATTAGATCTGGTATCACCTCATTAGCACGACTAAGCCTACGTGGTAACGACCTAAGAAGTCTGTTGTAAGCACGGTCTAAATTAAACCTTAAATCACCATGGCAATTTAGTGAAGGATTTTTCTGTTTCACAAAAAAAGAGCTTCTTTTACTCCTCTTTCAAACCATTGACTTTCTTTAGCTAAGATTTTAACCTCACTGTCGTCAAATGAGTGGTTGCTCGCTTCTAAGTGCAGATGTACTGCAGATTGTGGCCCACTAGCATTGTTCCTACGATGTTGATAAAGTCTTTTTTGTAGCATTTGTTTAGCTTTTCCAAGGTATTGCTCTTGACAATCTTCATTTTTACAATGTTTAGAATAAAGTACATTACTCTGTTTTTCATTTGGCAGCCTAACGTTTGGATGCACTCATTTTTCTGTTAATGTATTTATAGGTTTGAAATAGGTGGGAATTTTGTGTTGCCAAAGGACCCATTGTAGTTTTTCAGAAACCCATCGAGCAGAAATTCAAATTTAAACCTGTGTCGATCCTGGCCCAAAAACAAATAAATAAATACAAACCACATGACCAAGAGAAACACGAATACATGGTTCAGAAAATGCATTAACCCTCACAGTCACTTCAAGGAAAACTGTTTTCTAAACTAACACTCTACGAGCAGCCTCCAAAAGCTTTCCTTTGACCTTTGGCTGAACAGGATGATTGACCTGTGAAGGATATGGGGACTGCCTGGCCATTACCTTGCCTTGGCGGTGTGTTTACGTTTGCAGGGTGTGTCAGGATAAGTGTACGACTCAGATTCTTTGAGAGAATGAGTGGTGCACCCTGCCCCTTGGCAAGATTTGAATGTCAAGTGTGGATAGATTTTGAACAATGCAACAACAGCAGCAGTGCTCCTGAAAAATGTCACTGGCTCCAAAAAGAATGCACACATCAGATTTTCCATTCACTCTGTTTTTCCAGTGAACCAATCTTACTACAAATAGATCTGCACGTAATATATCTTACCAGCACAATATCCATCTTGTCTTTGCTATTTAACATGATGGAAGCTAAAGGGTGTTTCCTTGATGGTGGTAGCACAACAACAATGGTCGGAGTCAAGTTTCTCTCTTGGCCTGTGACTCTCAAATACCGTGTCGATTGCAAAGTGAGCCCTAAGTTTTAATTACACCCTCCAATTGGTCCCAAACCAACCACCCCCCTCGAACACAGGTGGTGGGGTGAAGTGCAAATCCCTTGTCCTATATACGCACTAAGAGAGGACAGAATAACTTAAGCCATATTTGTTTGGAATGTAATTTGGTTACAGATGTGACGCCAGTCTAACAATGTCTGTGCTGTGTGGACCACAAAAGAAACCAAGCCCTTCATCAGAAATAACACTAATTATCATGTAGCATAACCAAAGAATACAGTTATTTGGCTGTCGCTATAATGCATGTCGCACATTTCACTGTGAACATAAAAGTTTTACGTGCATGTTTGTAAAAAAAACTCCTTCAAATTTCATGGAATTGAATATATATATAGCTGCTTGGCTTTTTTTGTTCTGGTGTGCTTGGCTTTGGTCTAGAGGGAACATTGTGGGGGGGATGGTAGGTGGTCTGGTGGGGTACACAATACTGTATTATGAATATTGAACTCCACCCACATTCTTCCCCGTTTTACACTCCTATACATTCCATTATGTGTTTTGGGGAATTGTGTGATGAGGCCCACACAGCAAGATGAGAAATGGAGTATAGTGTGAGGGGAAAGCAATACTGATTTTCTTTTGTTGTTGAAAACGACTATTATAAACAACAGATATGAAAACTCAAATATGCTTTGTACATTTTAAAGTTCATCTTTGGAATACTGTAGCCTGAACTTCTGTTCTGAGAGTGGCGTCGTTTTGAGCAGGCTGATGCTGCATGTGAGTTCTTCCATCAAGGGGGTCTATGTGGATGTCACTCAACTGCCTCGACGCCATATTGGTATTTAGAATATCACCTGCCGGTTGCAATTTAGTGACAGTAGTGCTTTGTAGTGCACAATAATCAGTGGTAAAAATCCCTTCAATGAGCACTGATAAATAGACAGACCGACATACTGACTGACAGACCAACAGACCGACCCACTGAGAGACAGACCGACCCACCGACAGACAGACCGACCCACCGACAGACAGACCGACCGACAGACAGACCGACCGACAGACTGACTGAATATAGCAAATGGAGGAATAAAAGATGTCCAAGCCAGATGAATAAACTGCATCAGCATCCAAAAAGATCTGTCCCTCCCACAAGAAAATGGAATCTAAATCGGACTGTGAGAATCTATAACGTGGCTGAGGTGTGTTGACTGGAGTAATGAAATCCCTAATGATTTTAAAATCCCCCTTTCCATTTCCAAAAAGCACATGTTTCCAAGGAAAGAAATTTCCTCGACTCACTGTATCTTGACAATCTTAAATTCCATGTTTCCTGTTGTGATGTCCGGTGCAAAACTATTCAACAGAGAATGTTGAATATGGCCGCTAAACTTCATGCAGTACCCACGGACCGCATCCATGTGAGCACTTTCCATTTCTTTACATTAGTACAGATGAACAGAGCACTATTGAAATAGAGAAGACTCAGTCAATACTGACCCCTTAAATGGTGGTCATGCCCTTTAACCCCTCCACCATTCTGTGACAGGAGCACACTTTGAGACGTACAAAGCAAACATAATTCTTTGACTCATTAGCGATTAGTATTCATTTGAAAATGGAAATGCAATAATTGGTTTAAGATTGTCGTTGAAAAGCATTTCCTCTTAAGCAAGTCACGTCACATGATCTCCTCTAATTCTAATTCTTATGTTTTTCTAATTCAAATGTCTCGTTCCAAACGTAACCCACGCACAACCTATGTTTGGTTGGTTTATTTCAGAGGGTTGCGTTCACTTCAATTAGAGTGAGAATGCATGGTGTTATTATGAACCCACATTTATGGTTATGTTCATTTGCGTCAGCTAAACTGGTATTGTTGTTTTGGGTCAGGACACCACCTTTTGCTTTGGCATGCGCTGGACAACTTTCATGTGGGCTGAAACAAGTAAATAACAAATGAGTGATGAGATATGTTGAACCAGAAATGGGGGGAAATGTTTCAAATGATGTCTAGTGTGTGTTCAGACACAGCTTGAAACATAACACAAAACAGTTTGAAAGTGAAAAGTGAAATGTTTTGGTCTTCCACGCCCTTTCTGCCATTTGTCTTTACCAAGCCCACCATGAAAAGAGAGAGTGGGGAGAGAGAGAGAGGGGGGGGGGAGAGAGAGAGAGAGAGAGAGAGAGAGAGAGAGAGAGAGAGAGAGAGAGAGAGAGAGAGAGAGAGAGAGAGAGAGAGAGAGAGAGAGAGAGAGAGAGAGAGAGAATAAAATTAATGCAGGGGATTTTTTTCTTTTAATCCTCCTTCTCTTGTGTGTGTTTGTTTTTTGGAAGTGGAAAAGCAGCACGTTTTACGGAATCCAGCCAACCCACGCACTCTGTCAGGACACTTGATTCCAATTAGAATGTATTTTTTTGCTGTCTTGTTCTGGCCTGTCTGGCCCTCCTGCTTTCATCTCTCCCTTCACCGTCCCTTGCTGTTGAATCCTCCCCACCCCTCTTCCCCTTCCTCGTTTTGTGTCCTCCTTCAAGCAGGATGCCCGGCTTTATTTATCTGGTCCAAGATCACACGACCAAGGTTAAACCCAAGCACACGATATATGACGGCTTTGACAGAATGATTAAATATTTCTTTCACAATAAGACCTTTAAATGACATAAAGCAACTGAATATTAAACTATGGATCATTTTGATTATAGTGTGAGGTCATCCTGATGCAGTCACAGTCCTCCCACACATTCAGTAATGATAGACTTGCCACTGAGTGTATACAATACATTTCACCCGCAGTACATTGGCCACATGTAATTCCTCATCCAAATTACTGTGATTACAAGAATTCCAACAACATTTTATATGTTCTTTCTTGCTTCGCATGCGGTTGTCTCTTTTCCGTGCTTTCTTTTAATTCGGAAAGCAGAGGTTACTGGTCTCACAGTTTTGCGCCCCCTGCTTTAGACATTACTACTGCCGCAGACACAATGCAGTAAAAGTGTGTTTTATGTACAGTATCCCAGAATAGAAATGTCGTTTTGTTTTAGTATAAATCACTGAAAAGCTCGATTTCGTGACTCTTGCAGGCCTCCACAGATGATTTAGGGAACATCTCTCTTTAACCTAAACACTTCCAAGCAGGGGGTTCCTCTGCAGTGTTCAGCGCATCACTCCACAAGCGAGGCCTCAAGTTTCCACGAGCAAAGCCATTGTGTGTGTCAGCAGCATTCATCATGTGGATGTACAACTCAGGATAATTCTTTTTTTACAGCTTGCAATTTCATGGCGAGCCACAATAAAAGTCTGAAATTTTATTTAGTGCGTTCAATGTTGTGAACGATGTTTTGTCGGGGTTTCTGAGATGGGGAGTGTCCAATTGAGTTTGTTATTGAGCTGGCAAGTAATTGCCTGATGGTGAGCTAAATTAATTTCTATTGGACAGTCTGAACATCAGTGGTCACACACGATGAATTAATGCCCATTGATGGGATTTTTTGTGGATGGGCCAGGTTCCATAACAAGCTCAGTTTAGGACTAATGCCCAAGAGCCAGATTTGTACCAAGGATTGCATGTGGCAAATAAATGACTTATTGCTCACTTGGGTCGAACCCTTTAACCCAAGGAGAGGAGATGTGGATGAGAACATAGTCCATGGTCAAGGAGAAAATACATTTACTTAGTCAAAAAAACAAAACATAAAAAAAAAATCAGTTGCCTCAAAACTCAAAGCATATCCACCACGTCCAGGAGGTAACATCAATGACATGCGTGGATGGAGCCAGCAGATGTTATTTCCAGATTACCAAATTTGGCCATGGGTTCCAAAAACTCAAAAGCAAACATGTCTTTCAACAGTAGCCAAAATGGAACTGTATAGTGCCACTTAGCAGTTTTTTTGACAACGATACTAGTGCAGCGTGTTCTACCGGAAACAAATTCCTTGTGTGTTCTACATACTTGGCAATAAAGATGATTCTGATTCTGATTCTGATGTCATAATTGGCAGATAAACGCAACGGAAAAACAATCCATATTGAAGGACAAAGGCCATACAAATTAGCCTACTCAAAGAAGATGAACTTTTTTGATGATGATGATACTAGTGCAGCGTGTTCGGCCGGAAACAAATTCCTTGTGTGTTCTACATAATTGGCAATAAAGATGATTCTGATTCTGATTAAGTGGCATAAAAAATATGATTAAGCAGCACCAACAGTGAGTTGCCAGTCAGTAAATGAGTTCCTTGTATGCTATCAAGTACTGTAGTACAGTCGGCCAAGGTTTATTCTGTTTCACTGCTGTTTTCCTGTACTAGTTCTTTTATTTTGTTTAAGAAATTTGTTCGTACCCTTCCAAGACAATGGCCATTGAAGTAACATAAAACTGACAAAACTAGAATTTGCAAAAAAAATGCATATTCACAACCCGCAAGCATTCTGAGAGAATGTCATTTGGGCAGATGAGACAAAACCACAACTGTTGGGCAAGTCACATCAGCTCCAGACACAAAAATGAAGTAGAAAAGAAGGTAAGACTTTGCACCACGCAGTAGGATCTGTTACGATCTGGGGTTGCTTTGTTTCCTCTGGCACAAGGTGTCTTGGATATGTGAATGGCACATTAACGTTTTTGGACCAAATGATGCCAAGCTTGGTCTCAGTTGCAGGTCATGGGTCCACCAACGGATTAAAATATACAGCCTAAAACACCCCAAAATGTCTAAAATAGGAGCATTGATTGACATTTACTCAGGCAATGTTGGGACCACACAGGGTAGTCCTTCACCACTCTTCAAGGGCAAAAGCATGCATGCATGAAAGATGGCCACTCGAGAAGAAGCCCAACCTTGCCCCCCTTCCCTCTTAAAAAGCACACGCTCTCCTTGAGTGTTTCCAGAGTGGGACAGATGCAACAGGGCAAGCCGACCTTCTTGGAAGGGTCAAGGGAAAACACAAGGACGGTTGGTGTTGGGGGGTGTCGACCTTAGTGGAGGTATGCATCACTCAGCACAAGATGATGCCACCTTAGCGTACAAACACAAGCCCGAATGTGAAAAAAAAACTCACGCAGTACTGCGGCGTTGGAATGAATGAATGAGTGTTGCAATTTGATGTCTGCATTTCACAAGATAACCAAAGACAAATACGTTCCATCCAAGGCAAAGGGACATTTCAATGTCCCCTTGAAACTGTCTGCTATGAAGGAGAGATTGTTCATGCCTCTTTCAGTTTTTACTAGAGTGATGAGGCCTTTCAACTTAACAATAACCACTTCCGCACCTCTGCCATTCCTCCTATTCTGTCTCCATATCCAACACTCACTCAAGTGACTGTATAAATTCAGATTACGGAAGAATTATTCTGGTCTGCCAGGCAATTAAATGCTCTTATGTGTGGCTTTCCAAGGCAGTCAGCCAAGCTCCCACCGGCACCAGTCCCAGTCAGATCTAATTCAACAAGCGTCTGTGGTAATGTCTTTGTCTGCGGTAATGCGTTTTTATCAGAAGGGAATGTGTCACTTTGGATTGAAATATCCCCTTCCTCTCATGATTCCTGAATCCCTTTCCACCCCAACAAAGAGATTGGCGAATTTATTTCCCACTTGTAGATTCAAACAAGATGAGGCCATCTCAAAGTAATCTGACATTTGTGGGACGCTCATTTCTTTTCATTTAATTCTCAGATTTTATTACCCTCTGACATGAAACATCAAATTTACCATCTCTGTTGGAAAGGACAGTGAGTGATGAGGTTGCATGAAGCAGTAAAAATCCATTAACGAAACATAGATACATGTTTATTTTGGAAATTAGTGACAGTGAACACATCATCAGGCCACTCTCACATTATTTCCAAGAGACATCACGTCAGATCTATCCTTACCACATCGGTCGACAAGAGAAGGTCACTGACAGCGGTTGCGTGAACGCATATACACACACACACACACACACACACACACACACACACACACACACACACACACACACACACACACACACACACACACACACACACACACACACACACACACACACACACACACACACACACACACATGCGCACACACACGCACACACGTTGCCTCAAGATGGGAGCCACTAGCTGTGGCAGAGCCTGGCATCATGCCAGAAGAGAAGATCTTAAATGTGGAGCCTGGCCTTACCTCAACCCAAACGCAAAAACCACTTTAAACACATTCTTTCATGTATTTAACACAGCATTTCACCAGCTGAGGTCTCCCAACCACGGTTGAATTAGTTGGGGTCAGTGTGTAGAGTGCTGATAAAGCATGGGGAGCTGTAGGATTAAGCTATTACTGTACTTTAATCACAAATGGGTGAAATATGCTATTTGGTCATTTCACTCAACCATCTGCGGAGGTTTTTGCGCAATGATTTTTTGTATGGTTGGATGGATAGACAGATAAATTGATAGATCCATAGATAGATGGATGGGTTGAGGTGGTGTGCTTGTGTGTATGTGTGTTGTGTGTTTGATTGTTTAGTTTTTTTCCCTCTCCAAACATGGGGGGAAAGTGTCAGATAAAAACAATACTTGCAGAGCAGAATAAAGTCAAATGACTGGAACAACCACCTTGGTAAACTGTTACACCTACATTGCAGCTACTACATATACAAAAAACAAAGGCAAATAAAGTCATTCCAGGAGCTTTGATTGGCATTCATCTATTATATGTATACTGTGTGCAGTCCTCAAATATTTTGATTGTGAGCCATTGAGCAATTAAAATGTTTTACCAAGAGCCTCAAGGTTCGTGCCATCTGACATTTATGATTTAGATTGTGCAGTTCATATTCAACAAGGGAAAAAGTTAGCTCGATAAATAAACTTTTTTCATCCTGTGGGAGAAAATGGATACTAACGATAATTACAAAATGTGTTTTGGGGAGATGTTTAACTGAAGTGATTAGAGGTCGACTTGTATGCTTACAAAGTACACGAGATTGTCCAAAGATTCCCTTGCAATGCCCCAGCAATGAAAAACGTACACCCTGTGAACACAACACATTATTTGCAGTGCTAATTTACCTTCGTGTGAACATCTGATAAACATCTGGTCTTGATGTGAGGTCTTCTGGAGCCTTGCTAGAGGTGTCAAGTTGGACATAGAGTCTCATGAGGACACATTCGCCTCTCATTTGTTCACCACTCTAACGATCTAAGGAGGCCCCACCGTGTTTTTAGACGCTCGGATAAAATAAACACATGTACAGTACATTTACTGTAGAGCCTTTTATAAGACAGGATCATTTGAAGGCGAGAACATGAAGCATATAACCTTGATTTTGGGGAAAAGGATCTTATGTGGGCTCCAAGAGAAAATACAGTAAAAACATTGAAAGTCCCGTTGGTACAGATGTGGTGACTATTAAGAGGACAGATAACACGTGGGAGCATGTGGAAAGAATCACAATCACACGCAAGTGCAAGCCCACACACCTCCTGTCAAAAACATGTATCCCACATAAGAAATGTAATCGATGTGGTAGAAGGGGAAATTCGCATCATTGATGTGTTGCCGAAACTTCAGCTGCACGTGTGATGCAAGCAAATCTATGCGGAATGTTTTCAGCATCTTGTTGAATCTGTCGATGCAGTTCGGAACGCTGCAAAATATCCCATTTGGAGCTGCTAAGTTGGACCTCAAAGCTTTCCAGTGGAATGAAAAGAAAAGATACGACTGATGAGTATGTTTAAGTCGTAATTCTTTGTTTTTCTGTGTGTGTTTTCGTGGAGAAAGAATTGCAGCGCCGACTTTGAACTTCATATATTTTGGCAGACTTGCTAAAAGAGTAAAAACTGACATTTTCTGGCTTTTCGAAACTCTGATTGTTCACCCGCAGGCATTTTGTAGGCCCGTGACACACAGATAACGATTGTTCATATCAACTGGTGGGTCTCAGACCTATCCTAACGACAAGAGTGCCTCAGTTTACGATAGCACAGACATAAAATATTTAGAGGTTCCAGATGACATAGTCATATATCTTTACATTGAACAAGAAAACACACACAGCACCACATTTATATCATCATATATTTGAATGATTTTATATTTTTGAGCCTGGAAGTGTTTTTCATACAAATCCTTACTGTGATTATGACATTAGTACAAAGCTAGCATAGATTAGCGAAAGACCAAGGGTGCAATCTATCTTGCACACAAATTCAGCCTACATCAGGCTGAGGAAGAAGTGAAATATTTCACATGCATCCTAGATTCTCCTTTAATTTGGAGAATGACACAGGTATCATGTTCACCCGCAGTTTCCTAATAATGACATCCCGCAATTGATGTATTTTGGTACATATTTATATCAAGGCATATATTTGATTGGTATGCTTTAGACATTTGAAAACATTGTCCAAACACACGGAGAGTATACATCATGTGTTAGCAATTGTATATGTGACTTCTGAGAGTGTGCAGTGATTGACAAAGATTGATAGCCACGTGCTTGTACGGTCATTTGCACACGATCCATTTTTGCCTTTACATAGAAGAGCATGGACCGGCCCGATCTCACTTTTCAAGGGAGCATGCTTTGAGTTCCAAAGGGGTGCACATGAAAGAGTAGCAGAATATAAAGGAGTGCCCAAGGATACACTGCAGTTCTCAATGTGAGGACAATTTAGCCCTGATGGAAAACCTGGATCAAAGGCCTGGCCTCCATAATTGCACATTCCCCAACAAACACTATGCCATTTGAAAAGCAGGCCAGACCTCTAGACTCCTGAGACATGTTCTTGTGCACACTGTGCACATCAGACGTGTATCTTTCACCTTGCAGTCTCCTCTATCTCAATGTCTTGCCTCAAGATTAGACAATTCCTTCATTCCGCAATCGTTCCTGAGTTTTGTTTGAATGTGAAGAATCCAAACGATGCTTGCTCAAACAACGCTGCTGCTCCTCTAATGTAATGCCTGTTAATGCCGCGCTGAAACAATTCTCGTGAACAGATTGGATTTTCCTAACATGTACTGTCATGATATCGCTGTAGTGCAGGGTGAACTTTAGGTTGCGGTGCGCAAGTGTCACAAAAAACAATTTCCGTTATATAAGAAGCACAGAACGTGACTGTACTCCCCAGCCTCTTGAATTGAGTTCCTGCTTGCCTGCTTGATTCTAATTATATTAGGAAGATCTGTTTAAATTAATGAGTTCTGAGAATATGGTGTGTTGTGCTCACTGTCCTTACCTGTAGCATATACATAACAGTTTTTCTCCCACACAAGTTTGAAGATTCTTTTGTTGTTGCTTTTTTGATTTTGTTCTTCTTCTCGCTTCTTATATTCTTGTCAAGAATAATTATTTTTAAACTATCATAGTAAATTAACAGTGGCTTATCTTCATTTGTTATACAAAGTGAAAATTAAAAGAATGTCATATTGGATCAACTCAATCCACATGACAGACAAGAAAATCCTCCAGAAATGAACCGACATAAGGCACCATATAACAAATCTAACATGCATTCAAATATATAACTCAGCAGAAAATGGACTGATGGATGCATTCAATGAAAAGGTTAAAGACCTTAAAGGTTAAAGACCGGCATGGGATCGAGAGCGCACATTGCTTTTACCAAACTCCAATGCCCTACACACAAGACCAGATAGGATCTTGAAAATGACAAGGAATGTCTTGGCAGCCCTGTAAGGCACAGTTGTAAATATATTTAGCATAGCCAAGAACAACGAACATGAGTTTTCTTCAGAGGAATCGTTTTGGTCAACCTTGATTTTAGTATGTTATTGTCTTTGGAGGTTCAAGTGATGAGACTTCCTTTTGCTCTGACAGAACCCATTTGAGTGGATGCACTGATATTTGCGCACAAAACCCTCCCGACGCAGCTCCGGCGACATCCGAAAGTCATAGTGTTTGGGCAAACACTGACTCTTCAGTACACGAGAGCCATTTGAGTGCTTACTGTAAGATTTCTGATGGTTTTATGTTGCGTCTAGACTTTAATAAGTGGTTGCATTTTCCGGAGAGCATAGCCCAAATCTCCCTTTGAAAGTCAGATGACGAAGCTTTTGTTTTTTGAGCTGAACTCAAATAAACATTCCTAATATACCGAAATGTGGACAACCTTCAAATGTTTTAAGAAGCGTTTATCATATGTCCTTAAAAAAGATGATCAAATGTAGGCAAATGTTCAAACTATGAAATTCATCAAATCATATGCCTGTGTGTTGTGTGAACATCAATAGTATTGAGTTCAGAAGCAAGATTTGAGGTATGTTGAGGTCCAAAATCCACCGAAATCCAATGTTTCAATTACACCAAAGGCAGATCATCTCTATGAAGATTAAAGCTGGGAAGACAGAGGAAAGCTTTTCTCATCATTTCATGCTGAATGGTTGTCAAGATAGTGCATTTGATGGAGGAAAGAGGGATGCAGATATTGTGTTAGTTTAGACTTGAGAAATACCATATGATTAGGGTTGGACACAGTAAGTACTCTCAGACAAATGTCAGCAAACTGATTTTCAGTCTCCATGAAACCAAACCAAATTTCGCTTGGTAAACACATGAGTCAATATCACTCTTTTGTCATTAGTCAACGTCCTCCCCCTTTGAGGAAGATCTTTTTGAAAATGGGGCTCAAGTTTGTTAATTGGAAGGGAGGCAGGGTTAAACAATTCCCTCAACATTGCAATCTGTCAGTCTGCACGAGTGTATGCTGAGAATAAGAACCGGATACAGGAGTCAAGCTGAGCCATTCCAAGGACATTAAACTGTCGCAGCCTTCGTCTCTGAAACACTCAAAGCAGCTGTGTGCCGTTTGATAATTTTACTGACAACCTATTCATACATCTTCCAGATCACTTAATCCTCACGAGGGTACATACAAACTATTTGGGACATTTAATGGCAAGCTGGTTTGGAACAGAGAGATAAAGCACATTCTCAATTGATAACTCCTCTATTCGGTGTATATCCAAAAAGATGCAAGTCAGTCGTTTTGTCTCACTTACATTTTTGGATCATAAACGTGACAGCAATGTCACTCACTCAAGCGCTGATGTCTCCGCAGACTGAACTGTGATCAAAGTTTTGTGTACTGTACATGTTTACTCATCTGTTTGTTCATTTCCAGACAACTTCCTGGTTCATAGAGAATTTTGACATTATGATTATGATCGTGCTTCATCCCTGCTAAATTACAGTTCTTCACCGCTATTTTAAGACTACCAGTAAAACAAAAATGGTTACCAGGGTAAGACCAGTGGAAGCAACGTCAGTGAGTTTCACCAGTCCGTCATCCATCATTTGCCAGCGGACGACCAGTTAATCCGTTACTCCATGATCATTATTTTAACCTATGAGCAGTTGAGAGTCTTCAATCAACAAGTACATTTTTGGGATTGTGGGAAGCCAAGATTCTCCAAGCCCCAGAACTGTGAGGCAGATATCCGAACTACTAAAATATTGTACTACCCTGGTCTTCTTTGTAGAAAAAAAGAGCAGTGGATTAATTGCTCATTGTTTAGCTCATGGAAAAGTGTATGGAAGTACAATATAGTACTATACACTTTTGTACATTATTGATTTATGTAGTCGTGTTGCAAACAAGAACTTTTTTAGACTCACTTGTTTCCCCTGTGTCAATTTAGTCAAGTGTCTTTCTTGTAACTAGACTTTTGAACTACATCACTTACCAATTCCATGTTGATTTGCCTTCCGTTAAATGGCTGCAGGGAGGAGGCCTCAATTTTTTTTCTTCTATTTTTTGACACAATTTGAGTTACTGTAATTATTGCACCCCTTCTGTCACGGTCATGAATTCTCACTCTTGTCATATGGACGCATCAATCATTTTAAAGCCGTAGTCACTTCCATCCAGAACATCTGTTACATGATTTAATATTGTCATGCTCCACACTGCACTGGTTTTCCTGCCACTGTTAAACACTAATGAAATAACAGATTCTAATTGATTTGCACCAAATAAGTGCTTTTCAAAATATTACATCTGATAAAAGAACATTAGATTGAATTTATGAACATGTCAATCTAAACAGAGGGGCCTTTGTTTTAGCAAAGCTTTGGCATTATTCATAATCGTGTCCAAGTATGGAAAATTGACATGATGTTGTTTCATGTTTGCTCATCATTCCAAGCCATGAGTCAGCAGGAGATATTTCCCATGACTTTCAAATGTGTGCGTGTGCGTGTGTGTGTGTGTGTGTGTGTGTGCGTGTGTGCGTGCGTCTGTGGTGCGTGTGGTGTGTGTGTGTGTGTGGTGTGTGGGGGGGTGGGCGAGATAAGCTACTTAAATTCCTCCTGAACGAGAAACAGCACAAGAACCTTATTTTAAAGAACAAAACAGTATGTTGGCCCCATTCTCTTAGATTACTTTTCTTGATAAAGTTGTCACTCAAATCAATATCCAGCATTATAGCTCACAAATGGAAAACTTGGGTATGGTTGTATTTTACACGACTGCAACCACACAGTGGACCACACCTGCAGGATGTACAACCACAGGATGTGTATAATTTGTTCCACAAAACATTGCAAATTCCATCTAAACCCACTTTTCAGAAAACAAATGTCAGAGGGATCCCCCCAAAAAATGCAATGGCATTTGGACAAGGATGAAAACAAATCTTTAATTCTCAGCTGCTTATTGCCGTATCTTTTTCTTGTATTCATACATTATTTCGTATTTCTCAAACAAAACATTGCATTTTGCAGAATAAGAGGTTTGACACAGTGGAAATGCATTAGCCAGCTGTGGCCCAGATCCAGAGGTTCCGATCATATGGGTCTTCACAGTCCAGTGTGAGGGAGGTTTTGCTGCTATGAGGCTACTCCACCTAATCCCAGGCTGCATTACTCAACCAGTCCAGTCAAACAGCGCACAGACGTGGGGACTTCCCATTTCCTCCAAAGACAGAGAGGGATACTGTATTGCCTCATGCACCACTGAGGTAATAATATGACTTCAAACAAATTCTGCAAAGTCGAACCAAAACTGTCTTAGAAGTGCACAGTTTAAACTTTGAGGGCAGACGGTGTGTAGAAATGATATGTATACATGTCTTTTCTCACCAAATAGGAGGAGCGCAATCACTATAAATTGCCCAAAGATGTTCCAGCGCATGTGAATGGTTGTATCCCAAAGATATTCTTTTTGTACCTGATGCTTTCAAAAATATGCATGTTTTTCAAACAATTAGTACAATACAAAAAGTTGTCCTAAAGGAAAAATAAGTACTTTTGTCTCTCAACCTAGGTGAAAAATTTGCCCTCAATGCAATGTAAAATAGTTTGTTTGACTGGAGCAACAAACTCTGGAGAACCAAAAGAATAAATTACCTTATCTCTTGTCATGAGTGTCGCACAATGCATTTAGTCAGAGCAGATAAGCATCCAAAATTCTCCAGGGGAAATCCGTCACATGGGTGCGCAGCAGCTCCACGAGGTATTGCTTGCACGCAAGTCTAAAATGACTGATTTCCATAGACCCTGTTATACACTGTTCACCTTTTGGTTCAAAGCATGGCAGGCGAAGACCTTTGTATATGTTGCTCATAAAATTCACAACAGCCCTCATCATAAAGAGTTCGCAGGAACTTAATTGTGGTGGCGGGAGACTATTTCTCGGCTCAATAATACAAGCAAAGCAGTCAGCTTCATCCAACATCCCACTTGTCACATCCCCTTTCATTTGCCACAACTCGTAATTATTTTGTTTTTAAGCATGTAACAAAGACACATCAGTTGTTTCAGGATGAGAAGACACTTTAAAAAGCACAAACCGTGGATTATTTGCCTCAATAGATAAATATGAACTTGTGGATAAATATGAACTTGTTCTATCTCTTAAAACAAACAGGGCAATATATTTCACTTGGAATAACAGAGATCAGCTGTATCAACACTCCTCCTTCTGCAGCCAGCCACCTCAAGTGGGAAACTGGAGTCTGAGAAACATCCATTTGAAGAGGAAAAACCGCTGTAAGTTTTTTGGATGCATCGAGCAGATAAACAATCATACTCTGAGTGTTTATCCCTCAACGTATGAAAATCCGTGGTCGGCTGGCAAGCGCCAGCGAAGCTTTCTTTGCTGGCCCAAACACGATATAAGCACTGACCAACAGTAGATTTAGAAATCGTATTTACTCAAGGGAAGGGGCTTCAGAATCAGTAGTGCTGGCTGATGTAACGCAAACTACATTAGCAATGGGACTGTTTCTTCAACCACTCTGATTTCAAATGGGAGACCTGGCTCACCTAAAATAACATGAACAATTTCTGTACTCTGATTACTTGGTGACAGAGAGCCAACGTTGACTCACTCAAAACATATATAGTGATATCTATACAGATAAATAATCACACAATAATAATGTTAATCATCCATCTTTCTAGTGAGTTGTATGTAATAATAATATATAATTATTATTATTAAGTATTGAGAATGTATAAGTAAACCAGTGAACAGAAAAGTCTGTCTTTTTCAAGCCCTCTGAGGTGGATTTATTGTGTGCTCTCATTGACACACATACAGTGTGAATAATGCCAACTATGACCCTAACACAAGTATGCCTACTGTAGTCAGTGGACTGCAGAGGTCTGGAGGGACTCTGTGTTTTGTTTCCATCATCAAAGCTATTGGGTTTGGGCTTTCCACCTATCACTCAGCAACGCTCATGGCCACTTGGACCCTGAAATTTTACCCGGGGTTGTTGAGAGGAGCGGGCGGAGGGGCCAAAGAGACACACGTCTCCTTGGTCTTGCTCTGCACGGCCGGGGGTCACTCGGCCATTCTTCTGTTGCACAAAAGACTGCTTCAAGTGCCTCTGCGACAATGGTCCTTAGATCATTGGAGCGTTATGATTGCTGGTTAACGTGAATGCACCCTGTATTAATTGAGCCAGACTTAATGTGAACTTTTTCGTTTTAGGTTGGCATAGAAACAAAGTAGTAATGTCCAGTAACCATGACTAAATGTTCATGGTGCTTTGCATTCATGAGATTTTTATTTTGTCTTTTTGCAAGGCACAGATGATTAAAAGGTTGGGGCTCGTCATGATTCTGCTAATGAGACCAACCCCTCACTTTCAATTCCTTTGCAAAAAAATAGTCTCATTCACAAGCAGTCTACAATAAACATGCTCAAACCATGTGCACAAAAGGAGTTTTTAAAATGAGCCCTTATTTTGCACAAAGGAGCGTTACACAAAGGGGCTCGACTCCCAAAAATTTCAATTGTCAAGGTAGGACGTTGTTCTGTTCAGATAGTATCAAGGCCAAAATTTAGCTTAGCATCAAACTACATCTCTTCTGTAGCTCCTGCAGACCCCCCTCATTTGCACTTATTGTGAGTCTTTCCAGCGGTCCGGCTTCTTTCAACACAAGTCGAGTTAGCCAATGACAGACAGGCACCCTCATGTCAAAACATTGTCTGTTGCTGCCAGTCTGCGGCAACCTCAGACAGCAGGCAGTCAGCCACAGTTACGTTCTCACCCTGTGTATCGCTGACATGAACACTGATTCATACCAGCACATGGTACTTATGGTATAAATGTAAATAGCCGCCCAGTCATCACTTTAATCCATCCATGCACTTGCCAGATTTTTGTACACTTCCACAAATTAACGATATTCAACAAAAGAACTCCAAACCAACCCCAATCACTCGGTCAGGGAGAAGAAAAATAATAAGAAAACTTTTGTTTGTCTCACAATGGAGAAATTTCTACAAACACCCATTACACCCATTAAGTTCAGATCGCTGGGTGTGTTATATGTTTCTTGGTGCTTGCTCACCCAGATGCCTGTGCTATTTTGAAGCACTGATTTCTTAAAGTTTTTTTATCATTAATTTATTTTAGTTTATCATAGTAGCTATTTTTGCATTGTTGTGATTGATGGCCAAGCTTATCTGCAACATCCAAACGTTACTGAAAATGAGGTAAGCAGAGTGAGCCTGAACATTACTCAAAGTGTGGCATTGTGTAAAAATCATTGTGTCATGGTGCAAAACATGTCATGTGTTTTATGTTTTATGGATGACACATTTCTTTCGTAAAGTGACACAAGCTTTATAGCCAGCGAGAGGCAAATGCTGCAAAATCCCCACAATTTGCACAATTAGTCTAATATTTTCAGAGGTGGATGTGAGCATTGTGTGAAGATGTCAATATACATTTTGGTGACCATGGATCGCAGTTTTGACACCGTAGTTGACATTTAGGTAAATAATCTGAGGAGCCAAACAGACATTTTATATGAGGGAAAAATTTTACGTTAGGCAAAAATTTAGCAAATAATATCGTAAAACTGAGGTACAATAGCATCATACAATCAAAAGAGATAATTCCGTATTAATCCAGTGAGTTTTTAGATCTCCAAGTAGGGAACATTGTCACAATTTCCTTCACTTTGCCACATTCAAAACTGCTACGGTGTCGACATAATCCAGAAGGCGTTTTTGTACACGGAATTTAAATGTTATCTATGACAATACTTGCTTGTGGTTGTTACAAAGGGCGCCATTCTATATGGGATTTGACGGATGTATGGAGCAAAGTAAGTGTTGTCTCATCTATAGGGTATTAATTTGCTCCACCATGCTTTTCGTGTGCCTCTGTTATGGACATCTCTCCCATGGCGTCATGCAACAAATAAAAAAAAAATGGGGGGTGGGATCTGGGGCGTACTGGCACAGCAGCAGTTTAATAGGTCGAGGACGGACAGGGACGGATTATATTTATTATGTAGATAAGGACGGAGGGATGATGACGGAAGGGTGTCCAAGGTTACAGACGGAGGATGGACCAGTAAAATAGGGTTAAGTGCCCATTTCTGGGAATCACCCTGTGCAAGGGAAATGATTTGCAAGCACACCTCCTGGAATGCACTTAATGACTACACAGCAATTTTGCACTTTTGCCACACACAGTCCTGGGCACGCCCAGTCAGTAGAAACAGCCTCCACAATTAGGTCTGCGCCCGGTTTTGTCTGCACAAACCTTTCATCAATTAGGTCTTTAGTAACCAGAAGGGTTTCAATCCAAGAAGCAATGCCAGTTTGCTGTAAATTGACACTGCTTCAAAGGCACGTGAAGCCGTCCTGCAGAGGTTTCTTTTTTAAACCTTTCCTCACAAGCCAAAACTCTCTCATTCTGACATTTAACGCTTAGATTGTTAAATGTGGCCATTTACACAATTTTGAGATGTAGCGTAGAGGAAAACATAATTAATAGGATTCAAAACATTTACCATTAAAATAGGATGATGTGGCCAACGCAGTCAGCTGCATATAAGTAAGACGTTTGTATCTTGTAAAAAAAAATGTTAACCAAGTTCTGCCCTTTCTTATTCATAACTTTGCTGTTGCCAATTGGAAATGTATCCATTGTGATCCGAAACATGGGCAACAGTGTTGCAAGTTGATCGTACATTACGATGTAAGGGCATTATTATTAGTATATGCTTTGAGAAATAGTTTACATCCCTCTTTTCTGGTGTGATTCCATTTGGTTTGGAGTAAAATCAAATTACGTTGAGTCAGCAAGATGTCATATCATTATTTTTCTCTTCAACTACCCAAGAGAGAGTCGACGAAGGTCCGACTATAATCTGAGGAGCCAAACAGACATTTTCGAAAATAATTACACACTGCATTATGTTGAGGTATGTACGACACCCACTTGTGCACTTACTCTGTACTATTTGTCATGCAGTGTGGAAAATATCGCAGTAACTGACAGATTTACAACTAAATGATGCTGCTTTTAAAACTCGTGGCAAAGACAAAAAAAGGTGAAACCCCCCATAGGACATGAATCAACTGTGAAATGCTTCCATTTCGAATAACTTGTCAGTCTCCATGAACCCAAATGTGTGTAAAATGTAAATAAAGGACTGAGGATGTTAGTTACATTAACCGTGGTGAATTTGGATATGCCTTATATGAATTTTGAAACCACCTGTAGTCAGGTCGCACCGGAAGTGACCTTGTGCACCCGGTAAATTTCAACACAGCCAACGACCATGGTTTATCCAGTCCCTAGAGTCTATATTAGGAAGAGCCTTTGAATGAGTCGAAGGGCCAAGACAGCAAATTGTTTTCTTAGAATTTGGAAACCACATGCAGTTGAGGAACAGCGAAAGTGATGTAGTCTGGCTGAAAATGTGGCCTTTAGAGGATGCGGCCTGTTAATTTGGACATAGTCACTCATGTGGAGCCAGATCTTTGGCTGTCATGCTGAACAATGCACTGAAACAAAAGGAAAAGCGTCATGGCTCATAATTTTATACCAACAAACACACACACACACACACACACACACACACACACACACCCCCCCCCCCCCCACACACACACACATGTTTTCATGAGTTTTGAGGACGTATGTTGGTTTGGCTCAAAAATGGGTACACAGCTTTCCTGTGGTCCTGCAGAGGGTACTTACACACACACACACACACACACACACACACGCACACACGCACACACACACACACACACACACACACACACACACACACACACACACACACACACACACACACACACACACACACACATATACATATGTGATGTAAATCAATCCAGATAACTAAGGGCTTTGCTCTTGTAAATGTTTAACTACTGCTTTGATATGCATCATTTTCTGAATTGATTAGAGTTGCATTTTTGGAGGTTTTGATCAACAGATGCTACTAAACATTTCTTTTTGTGCGCTGATTCCAAATGGGTGCTTGGTTATTCATTCTTACATGAGATTTTTAAAATAAAATAGTAATGTGTACTACAATAGTATATGTATTTAGAATAAATAATACATTTTAAGCACACACACGCCCATAACAATAAAGCTTGACAATAAAGCTGACTAACATATTCAAACAATGTATTAGTTTTGCTGCAGAAAGTAAACAAAAGTAAACAATTCAACATCCTGAGAAAAGGGTCTTTTTAGCTCAGTTTTCTTTCCTGCCAACATTTGCACTGACATCCTCATCCATCACTCAGCAGACAAAGAAAACGAACATTATGAGGTTATTTTAAGGAATGCCAACATTCACTGGTCATTTACATCATGCACCAGAGCCTTACACAAACTGCCTGACCACAATGAGGATGGAAATGGCCTCATTAGTTTAATATTAACAGGTAGGTGATACGCTTGAGTGAAGTGGATTCTCAGCTTTGGCTTGTTTCTTGTGAATTAGTTTTATTTTTTATTTTTTGCCGCATTTTTCATGTTTGGGATGGTTCCGCTTCTCTGTCACACAAACACAACATTGTCTGAGTCTTGGTTGATAATTTGATTGCCTGTGTGATGACTCAGTAAATCTGTTTAAAATGTACCCAATTTGTTTCACAGTAACAGTCGACATTATTCTGACATACTGAGTCCACATTTTTTAATGACATTAAGTTCATTTTTCTGCGACTCTTATCAGACGCAAAAAGACATGACATTATAAACGCTCGCATAATCTATGCGATGAAATACAAGTGCTAAGCAATTCAGTTTTGGCATTCGGATTGATGGCACAGAATTATACGTTGAAAGTTTACTGTTATTAGAAGGACTGCAGCTCTCAGTACGATGTCAGTGAAGACTCCTACGAACTGCAACCACACTAATAAATGCTGGTAGTAATGTAATGTTATGGCTTGTTGTGTATGATGGCAATACAGGCACTTTCCCCTGTGCCATTATGGCTTTCTATCTGCAACATTCCCCAAGAATAACACCAGTTTGGCCCGCTCACTCAACACCGAGATGATTGGATATGAAAACGCATTTCTGCAAGCAAATTCCTGTTGTATCTCATAACTTATTCTCAGTCGGTAAGCCCACTTTCTATCTATGTGTGGGAGAACTAGCAAATCTTATTTACTTGAGGGAAAAGTGAAATGCATTGATCCCGCGATATTCAAAGTGACAGGCCCATTTGGAAGCAATCTTGATACGTGTCATGGAAAAACCATGACGTCATGCTGCAGAGGATGTCAGAGGTCACCAGCATTAATATTTTCCTTGGAGGCTGGCAGTGATGGTATAGGTGACAGGGTTTGAGTGCGTGTTCTAGTTGCTCCCCAAAAACCATTGGCCACACAGTTGAGTTTGAAGAAGGAAGACATTTTTTTTGTTCTTGTTTTGTCCTTTGTAACCTGAGTTCAATGTGTTGACATGGGGCTACGTTATCCGCAGTGAACTGTTACCAACAATCGGGGACAAAAGAGAGGAAGACTTTTATCAGTGTCACCTCCTCCGAATAGGAAGTTTGGGTAATTGACTGTAGTCACGTTAAATCAATATCCTGTTTGAAGAGAGCACTGTTTTCATCCACTGAACCTTAGAGTAACATGATGGCTCATCGCACTGAGATAGTGGGATTCCTTTAATCACATCGCTTGTAATGGCTGTATCCTCCCATCTGAAATATTGTCACATTTACCTAATGGATTTTGTCTTGTACACGAATGGATAAATACGCACAGACACACACACGCACACTCACACACACATACAAACACACATACACGCAGTATGCAAGGTTTTTTTTCTCAATCACATGATCACACGGTCTTAGTGAATGAAGCGTTGTTGGCAACTTGGAATTGATTCCCATGATTGGTAGACAGGGATAATGCAATTTGGAAACCCCGGCCAGGCGAGGTCCCTGCTTCCAAAACAGTTTCAAACTCATCTAACCTTTAAAGTTGAAGGCAGTGTGAAACGTTATTCATTTTTTAAGTCATATTTCATCCAAGCTATTACTTGGGGAGATGATACAATGTTGATTAAGTCAAGTCAGGTCAGGTTAAATAAAGCTTTATTGTTAGATGTGCTCAATGTGCAACAAAGCAGCACACATGAAATTACTTTCCTCTCAACCGCAGTGCAAACATGCCGTGCATTGAATCACGGAGAGCTAAAATAAGGGCAGGAAAACCACACTGCATAAAAAAGATATAAGGACATAAATATATCTATGTAAACAAATAAAACAAAAAATAGCCATCAACAGACAACCAAGTGTACTTGTGATTATTGTAGGTTCAAGTGAGGTAGTAAATTGATGAAATCAGAATTAGAATCAGAATCATCTTTACTGGCAGAGTATGTAGAAGACTCAAGGAATTTGTATGCAGTAGAACACGCTAGTATCATCAGCATGAGTATCATCATAAAAAAGACATGACAAATAAGTATGGAGGGCACTAATAACGTCTACTGTAATCTAATTAAATTCCGTCATGTAAGTAGTACCCCCCAGGAACAACTGGGTTGTGCAAAAAAACAGGCACTATACAGTTATATTTTAGTTACTGTTTAGACAGACGGCTAGGGGGTAGAAGCTGTTTAAATGGATGGATTTGGTGAGCATGGATTGGTAGCGCCTGCCCGAGAGGAGTAGCTGGAAAAGGTGGTGAGCAGGTGCGGAGGGTCCAGTAGGATTTTTCGTGCCGTTGTCTTGATTCTTGCAGTGTACAAATCCTCGAGAGTGGGTAGGGCAGTGCCAATTATTTTTTCCGCCATCCTAACTCTGTTGAAGTCGGATTTTGTCCAGTTTTGTGGCAGCCCCGAACCAAACAGTGATGGAAGAACACAGGATTGATTTGATGACTGCCATGTAGAAATGGCACACCCAAAACAGACTTAACCAAAATAAAATATTTTACCTAACAATGGGCTCCTTGTTTCCTATTCGTATAAGGTAAACTAAACACTTTATTTTATGTTTGTAGAGCAGAAAAACAAATCCACAATCAACATCCCTTCTGAAGAATTTGTCTTCTTTTACCCCGACGGCTTTTCTTCAAACGTTCGAGTAGAATCACATGGCGGTGGAGGGTTGGCGAGGTGGAGGGCCAGACATAAACTACGTCCAATCAAAGACTCGTGCAGAATTCGAGCCTAGGGGCAATTGTAGCTTTGCACTGCAAAATGAAAGATGAGCCACAGTCATACCTCATGCGTATGATCTTGCTATGCTTTGCCTCAACTATGATATTTCATTGATATTAAATAATTGAATTGTATTGAATTATTGATCGAATTGAAATAACATATTTTTGGGTTAAGTTTTATATGTCCCAGCATGGACCGCACACTGTTTCCTTTAGGGGGGGGAGGTGGAGTCGGTGACTGCTGACAGTAGTTGCAAGACCTGTTGTGACTAAATATTACTTCACATGTAAGGCGCACCTGCATATAAGGTGCAGGGTCATCTTTTGAGGAAATGAAGGCTTTAGGGTGTGCTTATACACTGGAAAATACGGTACCCTTCCAAAAAGTTCTAAAAAGAGATTTTGGAAATGTATTTATGTGCGTTTCATCCATTCCTGTTACTATTTGGTACTCAAACAAGGTACTCAATGATTACATCACTGGGTTTTAGCTTTGGTTGTTTGGAAGAGCAAGAGGTTAGTTTCTTAACCGCCGTTGTCATTTGAAAATTCTTATAAGAGATTTTTATTAATGCTGCGTCAAAGTCTCATTATACTTCGCCAGTTTCACTTTACCGCAAGACATCACAAAATTATGCACCCAGAGGTAACGCCTTTTTTGGATTTTCGTGACAAGTACTGCCACACGTCTAACATAAGTCCTCCTCTTCGCTAATATATTAGCTACGGAGAACATGCCCTTGTTGTGAATCATGTGGGCTTGGATGTAGGATCAGGGCGCTGCCCATTATTATCCTGTATTAGTACTGGAATCTCAGTATTGGGGTGCATAGATAAGAGATTCTCAATGCAATCTGGTATAATCCATTATTTTTGTTGGCTGACCAATATCTGATCCATCAGTTATGGACAGTGACTATGAGTACTATGAGCCTATGAGACAGTGACTATGAGACTATGAGTAAACTAATCTAGTTAATTGGAAACAGTTTAAGGTGAGCGTGACATTTGGATTAGTGTGCTATTTTTTGGTGTGTGTGTGTAGTTTTTATGTGTTATTATCAGTACCATTTTCCTCAAAATGCCCTGGGTAAAATAAAAAAGTATTTTCCCAAAAAGTCTTTTGTCTGGCATTTGATCTGCAAGAACGGCCTTGTTTTTAAGGACTATTGTACCACTTTTTTATTTGCATGGGTTCCAGTATAATTGCCTTCATTTTTAACAGTAATTTTCTTTAAATATCATTATTGTTTGTGGCTATTTTGTTCTGCTCTGGTGTTGGCCATGTGTTTTGTAAAACCTTTTGACTTAGCCATACTTACATAAATGCCAACCGTTTGGGAACATAATGTTTGATTTGTTTCTCAGCAGGAAGGATCACAGTTTGTTTTCTCCAGAGCCGCACCTCTTCGTTATCATCATTACCCGCCTACTTAAGAACTGCAATTGTTATGTTCCCGTAATGTTATTTCATTCCTATTGCTTTAATCTTGTTTTGATTCTTGTAGTCATGTATTTTATTTCTGTGTTTTGTTGCTATTTTGAGTTACGGCCGTGCACAGACCGCAGTCGCCACCCATTTCTGTTCCACCAATCTTGCGGGA
Source organism: Hippocampus bargibanti (assembly GCF_051943395.1). Lineage (NCBI taxonomy): Eukaryota > Metazoa > Chordata > Actinopteri > Syngnathiformes > Syngnathidae > Hippocampus > Hippocampus bargibanti. Next base: position 15,941,515 of record NC_142746.1, read on the forward strand.
AATGCACATCTTGCGAGTTCTGCATGCGGTCCACGTCCTGCGATCCATGTACAACTTACGGGCAACACCCGTTCCTTCTTCGGTACCGAACAAGGTGCGCCGCCACCCATCCCATTTCTGGTGACGTACCTTCTTGTCATGATCTGGTTGGCGACCAACGAGGGGCGCTGTCGGCCCCGCCTGCACCTGCACAGGTGCTGGTCGTCCCGATCAGATTGGCGACCAACGGGTAGCGACGTCAGCCCTGCCGGCAGCCTCGCAGGTGCTGGTCGTTATAATCACTGTCACTTAAAAGGACACCCGGCACGACCATCCGGTGTCGGTTCATTGTTTGCTGCTTGTTTTCTGCATGCATTGTGTATGTGTTTGTTTAACCTTGGCGGACTTTTACTTTTGGTCTTCTTTTGCTACTTTGTATTTTTTCCATTCAGATGATTTTGATGTTTTACATTTTGTTCCTGCTGACTTTATTTACGACAATTTGTCAAACAACCTCCTGCTCCCTCCTGCCTGCTTTTTGGGATCCACACCTGCCATCACCACCTCGCAAACCGTGACACTTCAACGGCCAACGCTAGTTGACTTTTGGGTGTCTGGACATTCGGTGAAACATGGATACTCTTTTTGTTTGTTTCCGATTAAACAGGACTGGAGGGTGTTACCTCCAGCGCCGCACCTGTTCATTATCATTATTAAATGCCCGCTGAAGTGCCACACCGACCACTTTCGGTCAGATTATTGGGTTACTGGCATATTGTTTTCCTTTCTTTTGCTGTCATGTTTTGTTTCTTGTAATTATATGTTTTATTTCCAAGTGTTATGTTGCTACCTTGAATTTTTGGTCTTTTTGGGACTAAGTTGTTCGTTGTTGCTTTCGATTTAGTTTTTCCTGTTTTCTCAGCATTTCATGTTAGTTCATCATTTGACTGTGTTACAAAGTTTGTGCATTTATGCATCACCAAATGATTGGCAAAGATTGGATACTGTGCTTCGAACCAGTGATTTGTGATTGGAATTGTTCACACATCACGTAAAGTACGCACCATAGTTTAGCTTGAAAGACTGATATCCCAGTATGCTCATTTTATTGTGGGGAAAATGGCTAACTGTGGTATTATGCAGCCCTGATCAAATTTTAAAGACAGAATGTGGTGAACATTTGGTGAACATATTGTTCAATGTTGGGGAGGGGGAACATTCTCTTGACTACCTAATCCACCAAACTTTTGTTCAATTTCCGAGTCTGAATTCAGAAGGGCTTCAGTGCCTGGCATGGCGACGGGACGGATTGCAAAAGGCTGAGGTAATTGGATTGGAATACGCCATTGAGTGTCAGACAACAAAGGACATCCATCTCCCTCGTGGTTGTTCAGCTCTTTTGTTGGTGGCTGGAATGCATTTGCTCATTCACACTCCTCTTCCAAGCACAGCAAGGACAGAAGGATGGGAGAGGGCCACCAGGATGGGCTCCGTGTGGTGGTCTCTCCTGCGTGGCCTGGGCCACAGTGCCTGTGTGAGGATGCGTGAACCGCGGCTCCCCTCACCCCGCCATCCCAAAGCCCAGGGGTCATTTGTGTGATCATTACCATAATCACATTAAGGCTGCAGGAGATTAGCACCATGGCCTCAGAGGAGAAACCCTGCTTCAACCATGCTTAACAGAACATCGAAAACGCTGCTTGGCTACTATAATGGCAGTCGATGGAACCCGGGGAAAGAAAATGGAGCAAGGATCATTATAATAATCAAAATTTTAAAACGACAACATTTTTTGCACATCCTTCCTTTTCTTTTCTGTGATCTACAAAAACATGTCAAATCATTCCCACATAAGAATCAGCTCTGTGCAGGTCATGGGACCGTAACAAACACACGCACACACATTCGAGACTTAAATTTGCCTTTTGTCATCAATGGGGGAAAGAAATCCCCTCGGGTTAAAAACTTCTCCAATTAACCCTAATTACCCAGACGGAGTGTTTCAATGAGGCCTGTAACCTGAGATGTCTATCAGCTCAGGCGGGCGGTGAGGAAGCGATATCTTTCATCTTGAAGTTCAACCACAGGAAATGTGGCATTTAGATATTGACAGCAGTGATTTAAAATGATGGAATGAGCTGCCTTTTGAATTCACTTAGGTTTCACTAAACATATGATATGACTCATAAAAAAAACAACATATTTTTCAATTCCTGCAAATCGTTGTGAAAGACAAGATTTTAATTTTTTTGCATTGGTAACTTGTTTATGAAACCTTCAGCTTTTGGGCATGAGTTTTCGAGTGTATGACAACGGATCACATTTTTCATTTTTGGAAATGCTTTCACTTAGCGGAAGAGGAATACAACAACATTACACAACAGGTTATAACAATCTTAATGTTTTGCATTGCTTAACTTAAGAAAAATGTTTGTATTTATTTTGTCAAAGTATTGAAAGAAATAAAAACAACAACAATAATGCAAGGAATTGCATTGCAACATACATGCAAATAAAATTGTGCCTAGTAGGATCTACAATATGAACTTGCCGATAAAGCGCCGGTCAGACCTCTGGCAATGTTATTCCCTTTCACAAGGTTTGTTACAGCTTCAGCTGTTCTTAAAGCGCTATATAAACCAATATGTATGTATTGCATTGCATTTTGGACATCTGCCCCAATTTCGAGCTCAGATAACTCCAGACCCATACAACTTTTTTTTACTGATAAAATATAATAGTATCAGGTTTCTAACGTTGTATTGAGTGTTTATGTAGTCCTTAAACTCAATATTTTGTGGGTCCTGCAATTTGAGTGAAAATGACAAAAACCCTACCACTGGAGTGGTATGGTATAATTACAGTAAAGTCTCGTTATATCGATATCAGATATATCGATAGTCCCGGTTATATCGATATTTTTTCGGACTCCCTTGAATATCGATATAACGAGACTTTACTGTATATGGTATAATTTATCAAAAAAATGCCTCAGTGCATTACTGCGTGCATTAATCACACAATGTGCTTGTCTGTGACTGTAATGTTTCCTTGAGAGCTTTGAAAGGCGCTTGAAAATAAAATTTATTATTATTATTATTATTATTATTATTATTATTATTAATGTGATTCTGGGAATGGTTCAGAGGTTCTGTGGGAGAAATGTACAACAGATATATGTGACTCCCTCCTAAAGAGCAGTAAAGTGTGATGGTGAAACTCTACATGGTTACTGATTGATACAGTCCTGCATAGCTCCCAAATGCATTTCCGTTTTTTGTGACCCATTGACTGACCTGTGTAATTGCCTCACACAAATCACTAACCACAGAGTGAGTGGGGGGTGTTGTTCCCATCTTCTTGTCTGCACGACCCTTTCCAAAAGATATCTATATATTCCGCTCATTCTTTTTCTACTAAACAATGGTAAATGCCTCCAATTTTCTGCTGTAAAAGTATTCCACAATGTTTGGACCGTGAAACAAACAATGAACATTCCCACCCAGCATGTTTTTTTTTGCAAGAATGTGGTGTCTTGTTGATGCCATTTATGGAATCCAATCCATTTTCTCCAAGGACTGGAATACACACAGATGGAAGGGATGATCTTCATTTGTCAGAAAAACTTTCACACAGCCACCGACCTTGATGCTGATTGCTTTTGCAATGTAGGTCATTTTGGTTACAAAGTGTATATGGGCCACCCTGAAAAAGCAAAATACACAAGAAGATTATAGTCGTAAAAATAAAATTATATATTTCAGAAATGTTGTTGATTTAAATAATAACTTAATGAGAATTTACCCAGATACTTGTTATATTGGTACACCCGTATCAGATTATCACTACCAAGACCTTGAAGTAATTGTGTACATTTTTTGTTTTGTGTATGATCTGGTCTGTTCTCGCCGTGCCCCTTTGGGTTTTCTCTGGAGACTCCAGTTTCCTCCCCTATTCCAAAACATGCATGGCAGACTGATTGAACACTGTAAAACAGGCATGTCGAACTCCGGGCATGGGGGGGGGGGGGGGCACTGTACTGCTTGTTTTCAGATGATCAGCTCATCAACGAGCTCTGAAGCGGCATGAGAACCGTCCTGATTATTTGAATCAGGTGTGTTGTTGTTTGTCTCTGTGTGCCCTACAATTGGCTGTCAACCGGTTTGGGGTGTCAACCAAAACCCCCTGTGAGGATAAAACAGTTTGGAAAATGAATGGATGGATTAATGTGCCTGAAACTATGTAATATCATGCAAATGATTTGTTGTTGGTAAATACATGAAATTGCACGGCATTGTTATGATTTTGGAAAAAAATGGCCAGGAGATACTCACTAGTTACTGAGTACTTAATTAATTTTTCAGCTCATACTCTTACCATACCTGTCAACGTATACGTTTTCCCCGTTTTTATACGTTATACTTCAACTTTTGTACGGATTTTTTTTTGTGTGTTTGTGAACCGATTGTACAAAAAACGTTTTGGCTCAAATCCAGTTCTTCCCAACTGCTGGTAGCCAACGACAATGCTTCCGCCGATCGCTAGTATTGTCATGGCAAACTAGCAAAAGTAATCCTCTATCGTATACAGTCAAACTTCGGTTTTCAAATGTCGCGGTTTTTGTCCTATTCAGTTTTCAACCAAAAATGTCATGTTTTTATGCCCTGGTATACAACTGAAATTCGGTTCTCAAACAAACTGAGCGCACCGGATGATCCACTCAACTACCCTCCGCTTCGTTATACGTAAGTTCCTTACACATCACGTCCTGGTGTCATTCCAATGTTAATGTTGATGATAAAATTGATGAAAATAAAACATTACAGTTTTCTTATAGTATTTTACAAATAATCTGCTCTATTATTACATGTTTATCCAGTTTATGCTGTAAAGTAGTTAAAAAGTTGTTTTCTAAACTTGGAACAGATTTTTTTTTAAATATTGATTATAATGGAAAGTGCTGTTTCAGATTATAGTCATAAACTGAGGTATCACTGTATTTTGTTTTATCGCTGCGTACGGTCGGATTGATAAAAGCATATCGTGCGCATGTGCGGTGAACTGTCTGAATTTCTGTTTGTTAGCGTTGTTTTTATAATTTAAAATAATGTACGACATACTACAACTTTTATACGGGAATTTTAATCATTTATAAGGGCATCTATTGTAATAATATGAGCAAATCGTATTTGCGAGTTTAGGTCGTTTGCTCGTGCCTCTTGTGGACTCTCATACGACTGACTCGAAGCTGCGCATGCTCCGTTTGGTCGATAGCCAGGCATCGCTAGTCGATTTGCTCTTATTATGACAGCTATTAGCCAAGGTTGACAGGTATGTCTTACAGTCGTTGTTTGGATGATAACTTCAATTTAACGTCTATTATGTTATTAACTAAGAGCAGTCGGGTAGATTTTGGCTGCAGCGCACACCTCTGATGATTAAAAACGCACCATTGTGGCAGGGTCTTGGTTTCCAAAAGCCAACCTTGACGGTTTGCAATTTATTCGCCGCAAAGGCGATGGGCGGGCCTAGCATGTTGCTCATGAATATGGTGAGGTGGAGGAAGGTCCGTGTAATGCACACACACACACACACACACACACACACACACACACACACACACACACACACACACACACACACACACACACACACACACACACACACACACACACACACACACACACACACGCGCGCGCGCGCACACACACACACACGCACACGTATACACGCGCACACGCACACAGACACTCCCTCTCGCTTGAACTTGTTCCTCTCACCACCTTTCAGTCAAGTCAGTCAGTGCGTCAGTCGGGTAGTCAGCAAACGCGCACCGCTGCATGGCTTGTATTTGCGCCAACTTTCCTCACTAACAAGTGGAATCTTGTCTCATCCGACGAGGAAGGACACATCACGGAACACGACGAGGGAAGAGGAATCCGGTGCTCGCCTTGAATCGTGACGTGTTCCTGGCGTGTCGTGCATGTTTAAATCGGAGCGCCGAGGTGCCGAGTGTCGGCCAGACGAATAGTTCAAGCAGCAGCGGCCACCTTAGTCCGCAGGCATGACTGGGAGACGGGTCGCCGTCCTTGCTGCCTTTCTACTCCCTTTTCTCCTAAAGGTACATCAGTGTGGATCTCCTTGTTTTGGTGGGGAGGCACGTTTGCATGGAAAGGGTCACGCGGTTCAAACTGGGTCCATTATATTTCGATTGTCGCTTTAATGTAGCCATGCTAGCATAACATACAGCGTGCGGTCAAAAAGTTGGAAAAACAACACGTAACCTTTGATTGTTTTCTAGCAGTCTCTAATATGGCGCTGTTCTGTTGTCAACAGGTGTCAGATGGATCGGGACAGTTCGAGTTGCAAATCTTGTCCACTCACAACGTGAACGGAGAGTTGTTGAGCGGCGCGTGCTGCCGCGGCACACGGAGCACGGCGGACACTAAATGCGCACGGGGAGAGTGCCGTACCTTTTTTAAAGTTTGCCTCAAGGAATACCAATCCAGGGTCTCGGCAGCCGGGCCGTGCAGTTTCGGAATGGGATCTACGCCTGTCCTCGGAGGGAATAACTTTTCTTTTCGGAGCTCGGTCAAGAATGACAAGGCCAGGATAGTTTTGCCCTTCAGCTTCGCCTGGCCGGTGAGTTGAAGGGGGTAATAAACTATGGCTGGTGGGGGGACGGGGGGGGGGGTACTGTTTACAAGGCAATTGTCTATAATTACTGTCTGTCAATCACTTGCTTCTCAAGAAAGCACAACAATGCGAGTGTGGTGAGGAAGGACCCCCTGGTCCCATTATCTGCAGCAATTAACCAGGTGCAGCGGTATTTTTCTCCAGGCCTGAGGCTGACAGCGTGCTGCATGGAGTATCATTTTAAAAACCCATAAATTATTATTTCTGGCTAATGGTGGCGTGTCTTAAAAATACTAAGTTCTTCTTTCACTTGATTTAAAGGACGAATAAAGGTGCTGTCATTTAAGGCTGCTTATAATTATTTCTTGCAAAAAATGATAATGAGGCTTAGAAGTGGCCCCATTGTCAGATCGTAATATGTTTTAGAAGAATCAGAAAACCTTTCATAGTCCCACAATGGGGACATTTGCAATTGCATTCTCTGATAGTGCTCATGTGGTGTGTCTCATCCTTTGAGACAAGGCTCAACTTTGCATTTGAAGAAGTCCAAACCAATTAACAAGAAATGTCATATCAAAGTCAAAACACAGGTTATGTATTCTGCCATCTAGTGGGAGAGAATTCAAGTGTTTTCTCTGTCACTGTGTCACTGGCATCGGTAGATGAAGAAACATTGATGATTTTGAGGATATACATTTCTGACGAATTCAGTTAATTTCCCGTGGATGACATGCTAATCGGAAATCACATGTATTCACGTATAGTACAGATTAACAAAGTAAAAAAAATGCTAGTCGCTATTAATAAACAGCAATGTGTAACCAACACTTTCTTTGTCTGGTAGTTTGGCCGCAGGACATCATTTCTCAGCAATCATATGCAATTTGTAGTTAAAAGAACAACATTGGTTTTCCAATGCCGTGTCGATCATCTGCCTCCCTGGAAGCTGGTCATGTTCAAAACAGTAAAACCTCAATTCCTGGTTTCCTCAAGTATCAGCTCTTTCTCACAGTTCGGCCTGTGGGAATGTTGTAGCTTTGTGCAAGATGATTTGCCATGCTGGAGTGCATTTGAATGTTGACTGCACAGACTGACTGGCCCCACAGCCTGGCCCGCAAACAACTGACGACACACACACATACCCGGCCTGATGGGTAAAATAACTAGTGGATATGTGTATGTGTCCAATTACATCAAAACTATTTTTGCCGCAATGAAAATGTTTTTTTTTGTGTGTTTTAGTTTTTTGCCTTTTTTAGCCCACGAAGTTGTGAGTGAAATGGAAGATGGTGTGGTTAGCTTTCACATGCTTTTTCTTTAATGCCCGTTTCAGCAGTCATTTATTACTTAAAGGCAGAAAGCGAAACTTTTTCTCTGACCTAATAGTCAGTTCAACAATGCTTTCAGCAGGGTTATGTACTATTCGATTCCTCTCTGCGCCTCACACATTTTTCTTCCTAATCCTTTCGCCTTCATTTTGGCCTAGTACCCTTTCACTGAATTTGTCAGATAGATGACACGCACTACCACCAAGTACTAAAACCTCAAAGTGACTTATCTTCAAGTTGAATCTCTCTCTTGATCTTGAAGAGGCAGTCCTGTTTTTTTCCTCCAGATTGTTTTAATGGAAAGTCTAGGATGATTGAGTTATCATTCATCTTTTATGTTAATCTGGATAAGTATGGCTGATTAAAAACAACATGAAGTAGTTAATGGTAAATTTTAGTGGCCGTAGTGACATTTCTTTATTCCAAGTGGGGAATCCCAATGGTAAAAAAAAATGTCAGTCTCTGTTCAGGCTCCTTTTATGGAAACGATGATGGAAGGGCATCTGAGTTCTTGTATGAGAGGTTGTTATTTAACTCCCATTCATGAATTTATCCGGGAATTCAAAATAGGACGTAGAGCGCCATTTCCAAATTTGTTCGGGTTTTGTTTTTTCATGCTTGGGTGCCGATAAAGCGCTGGCCATGGCCTCTGGCAATGTTTTTTTCTTTCCACAAGGGGCAGCATTTCCTATGTTAACGCTTTGTTCCAGCTTCAGCTGTTGTTAAAGGGCTATATAAACCAATATATATGTATTGCATTGTATTTTGGACAGCCACCGTCATTTCAAGCTCATATAACTTCGGACTCATATAATTTAGGAATTAACTGTTTTTTTCTGATGAAAGAAGAGGGTCTAAGGTCTCTCCCACTGTATTGAATGTTTATGTAGCCCTAAAACTCAATATTCTGTGGGTCTTGGAATTCAAGTGACAATGACAAAACCCCAGGCACTGCAGTGGACACATTTTTGCACATCTGGAAGTGAATGAGTTAATTGGTGGAGCATTGAAACGTTCCTGAAGAAAGGCAACATTCCGAGCGATCGTTTTGGTTCTTTATTTAAATTGAGGCCATAAATGGTTTGAATTGCAGCGTTCTTCTTATTCGAATAAAAGTCTTCTGGGAATAGATGCATTTTTCTGTAGGAACCATTCAAAAGACAAGCGAGTGGTCGCTTCTCTCACCCATCACTGGGAATAAAATGCTTTATCCCAATGCACATCAACAGTTGCCAGCCAAGGTATGATCTCACGTTTTTCATCAGTTGATTGGCTGCTGTGAACGGATAGCAGCGTGCTGCAATCTGCTCGTAGGGAACCTCGGGTTCATGAAGGGTGCCCCTCCACCCCTTCATTTTCTCCCAGAGCTGCCTGAAGTTGGCCTCTTGTCCGAGCAGGGTCTTTGTTTAAGTCACGCTTGGTTGGACCCCAGGCATTTCATCACTTTAACCTCGCCACCCACAGCAACTGCTGCACTTAATGAGGCTGCACACATGTGCTTAGATCAGGTGGGGTGAGAGCCAAGCATCCAGTTGCATGCCATCGGCCGGACGTCTTTCAACGAGAGTTGCCACGTTGCCCGGTGTCGATTCGAGCTTTTTACGCCGTTTCTTCATTCAGCGCGTGAGGCCGGCCAGCCGGATCCTCGCTGCGTGGATGGCTGCGGGACAATGATGTGCCCTCAGTGACTACATTGAGGATTACTGAGCACAATGGCAGCAGTGCGGTTCTAACGCAAGTGCAGGACAAGCAACAGGAAGCAGTTGTAGTGGACTCAGCATTGATCATGTCGGCTCCCAAGCAAACTGGAACCTTTGCGCTCAAATCTCTTCAGCATGTTGGTCCAAGGGATTGATATGCTCATCCCTAGTTTGTATGTTACCCAAATAATCTGATATGTTGCTGCAACACTGTGGAATAAACATTTAGTGCAAACATAGGATATTTTTCATTCTCTCAGGACAGCTTCCAAGACAATACAGTAAAGTCTCGTTATATCGATATTCTCGGGAGTTGGAAAAAATATCGATATATCCGACCCGTTCATAGAAATAGTATCGTAATAAGCAGTACTATCGATATAACCGATATCGATATAACGAGACTTTTCTGTATTACAAAGCTGTTGTTGCGTAATCATGCTTTTCGTTAGTGTTATTCTCTGCTGTATCACAATGTCTCTCAGTCTTGTTTTGGCATTTCGGTGATTGATGAAGTGGGACTAGTCAGTCAATAATGGGCTCAACCTTGAGGGTGACCACCTCTGGCAAGTGAGTGGTTAATGATATGTTTGTTTTCTATAGGCTGCTCCAATGTGGTGCTCAAGTGCAAATGACTTAAGTAGAAGAGTAAAATCTTTCTTTTTGCCTGGCCGTTTATTAAAGCATGCTTTCGGTGTTGTGACAGTTACATCATCGTCACTTTATAGGGTGGCTTTAAGCCGCATGTAAACATGCATAGAAAACAACATGTTTAATTGGGTTCAGCTGTTTTTGTTTCCCTATAAGTCGAATGACCCTCAAAGAGGACCAAGGGCCAATGCTGCTTGTTTTGATTCCACCGTTTGTGTGGCTTTCATGCCTGCTCATGGGTTCAGGGCTGGATGGCCTTTGGAGTCCCTTGTGCAACATTTTTTGTTTTCTTTGGCACAAGGAGAGATTCTTCATTCTCCCGTGCCAGTTAACATACCATGGCAGGATTTTTAGTAAGCTGCTGATTGTACAACATTGACCCCCTCACGCACCCCCAAGTCCTTGTTGTGATGAAAATCTCATTGCATACAACACATTCCTTCTTGCCAGGCCATCAGTGCCATGACTGAGACTGAAATGTAATTTCAAACACTGTTTGTTACTCAATAGTCTCTCTCAGTGGTTTGGTTTCAGGTTAATGCCCCTGAAGTGATCAACTCGGGAAAACCGATCGGTAGAGGAGGTCAATGTGTCTTTGTCACAATTGATTGCACTTCGACTTGTTTAATCTTGGTTTTATTTTGTCATTTGGATGTCAATCAACTACCTTGAGAGGGAATGTCAGCAAGTTCCGAGAACAGCGTTTGTGTTTATGAAAAATGTCCCTTCTTGGTGAGACCGGTGTTATTTTTATGATTTGAACCGGAGTGATCTTGGCTGTTTATGGTTTGTAACTTAATGATAAGATGGCCACACTCGCTCACTTTGCTTGAGAGCATGCACACTGCAGTTCAAAGACAAGCTGTGAGTCAGCTGGGAGTCTGGGAAAAGTGAACCTGGCAATGGCAAGCTGATAACGACTTCGGAGTTACAGGGTGATGGAGTGAGGGCCTGGTCACTATCTTGGTTTCAGCAAACGTTTATTTGGTCTGGAACCACATTAATGGCAAAGCTACTTAAGATTAAGTTCCTGCTGACGTTGTTCACACTGAACCTTGCGCAGGTTTGTGTCCACATTATCATTGCTGTCCAATGGAGAGTATCGCTAGGAAAAAAAATTACAAAGACAAATCGTGAATTTGACTTAAATCGTTCGAACAATAACTCATGTTTGAGACATGCTTCTGTGTAGGCTCTCAGTGATATAGTGGTGGGTGGTCAATGGACGAAAAGATTTCTTTAGCCGTCATCTGTACTTCTTTGAAGGTGCTGGACGTTTTGCTCCTCATCCAAAGAGCTTCGCCAGTGAACTAAAGTTGGGCTCTGCTCTGATAGGTCCCTGCACTAAGATTGGATTGGATTGGATTGGATTTGCCTTTATTAGTCTCGCAGTGGAGAAATGTACATTTCACAGCAGCAAAGTTATGAAAGAAATTAGTAGAAAAGCAAAATACAGGAGCTGCTGGAAAGGCAGTCACTCTCGCGGCGCCGTCTTGAAGTCAAAAAAACACAAAAAACTAAATAACAAATAACATGACAACAGAGAGACATTCATTCTTAAGCACTTTCTGTACCCTCTTTGTTACATAAAGCAGTTCCAGATGAAAGAGGAGAGGATCAAAGCGTCTCTTCACCAGTGGATCAGGGACATCATGGTGGTACATTGGGGGGGTAGACTACTCCCTGGAGCTAATCTGATTACTTCTTTTGGTCTGTCTGATTACCTATAATGTACTGTGCCTGGCTCTGATTGCCCCGTTAGCTCTGGTATCACCTTAGCATGCCTAAGCCTACATGGTAACAAATTCACATCAAGTTGTTTTTCAAATACAAAACCTCACAAAAATGTGACTTGTGTGTTGTTGTTTTTTTTTTGTCTTGAGTGAGAGCTGTTTCTAATGCAAGTTTTGGATCGTCCGGTTAGGTGTTTGGCGCAGGGCGGATGAGTTTATAAGGGCATCTGTTTTTAATTAATAACGTTACCTGGCGACAGCGTATTTCCAACACTCAGTTAGAACCCAATGTTTGATTACATAAACATTTTGGATGCAGTTGTGGCAATATTTAGAGAGTGTGTCTTAACAAATCTTACAGCGATTAGATGAATATGGAACCTAATTTTGCAGGTTTATTTCTTGTTTGTGTAAGGGCCCCGAGGACTTGTATGGGGAAGTGGGATAAATGTATGGTGGCACAGCTCTCTTGCCTCCATGTTGAGGCAAGTCCTTGGACGTGAGAGCAAAGGGTGTGTTGGAGATTGGCCTTATAAAGGAATTTGCCAGTAAACATTAAACATGCACCATGATGACAATCCCTCTTTAGTGTTTTGTTTTGTTTTTTTGGACGGGATTTATGTGTGGGGTGCATTTCCTCCACCCTCGGGGCTAAAAGATTCCGTCTTGGCCTTTGTTGTGATTCGGGAACATGATAGTCCTTCACAACCAGATCCAAAGATTTCTTTCAGAGCTGCCTTAAGATCGAGTAAAGAAAAAAAAACAGCAGACATTCTTGGTTTCACCCATGGCTACGTCAATGGTGATGCTGTAACCGTGATTGATGTTGATGTTTTGGGAGATGAGTGATCTTTGTGGGTTTTCTGTTGATTTGAGTTTTTTTGGTTTTGAAAAAAAGGAGGCTCGCATTGACAAAGCTGTGTCACAATTGTGAACAAAGGGGATACATTTAGGAATGTGGAATAGGATCAGTAAAGTGAATAAGTTCCGTTGTCTAGGCCCCAACACAAATTGTAAAAGTTTCTGGTGTGGCTTGTTGTTTTCTCGATAGGGTTAGTTTATCTTTGATGCTATTCGGGCAAAAGTGCATTGGTGATTGGGGATCAAAAACTTGACATCACCAATAGGAAGTTGAGTGTCATCTAGTCAAACCCCCGCTGAAACTCAATACCTCCAGGCATCATTATCCTGCCTGACGTTAAAACAGAGAGTCAGACTTTTCAACTATTTGTCATATAACAAAATTAAATATTGATCATCATCAATGACTTAAATACCCACCCCTAGTGCCTTCATTTATGAATACATTGTTTGAATAGAAGCATCACTTAATTGCTAATTGCTACAAAAGCCCACAGTTGACAAATATTAATGACTAAACCCCACAGAGGGTTGTGGGAAAAAAAACCCTGTACGAAGCCACAGATTGGAGGGGATTCCCCTTCCAGGATGACCAGGCTGCAATGGATGCAGTGTGGGCAAGATTTAACACAGAATGCACTGCTGCATAAAAACGAGAATAGAGTTGTTGAGTTGAATTGATGCAGAATGTTTAAGTGAGAACACATGAGGGGAACACCAAAGTAACAACGCCATTAAATATGAAAGTGGGGAGGGAAAGGCGTCTTATGGGCCCTCTTTTGTTTCTAATAATGTAGCTGCATGCTGGGCGGTGATTTTTGTTGATTAGGTCGTGGATTTCCATTGTTACTTGGTCTCCGTGTGTTGTGATTGCAGCCAAGTTGTGAGTCAAAGTCTGCCACGCATGGTGATGATGAGTGCTGTGTTACAAATAATATCCACACTGATTGCGGGACATGCTGGCACATGATGAGACAAATGTCTCCCAGGGAGAGATGGAAAGTTTAATGGCTGACAAAATAGGGCACAGCAGTGAAAAAAAAATCAGGGGTGGGGGGGGGGGGGTTGTGACTCATTGCCATTCTGCCCTCGCTCAGAGCCGATCGGGGGTTTTCCTCTGAGCAGGTGTGTACTACCATGAGGTCATCATTGCGACGGCGTGTGCCTTCAAGAAGAGTTGTCGAGGTGAAAATGTGACAATTAAACATGCTTATGTGGATGTGAGAGGACACTGTTATGTGCGCTCACAGACGTATGGTGGGCTGCCTTTGCGAATGTGGCGACTCGTGAGAGTGTGTAAGATGATATTAGGGGCCAGTGCTATCGACACTGATCCGTCAAGGGCGCCAGTACGCATCATACTTGTTTGGATTTTATCTGCCTGTCTTTTTGTGATGCTCGTCTTAAAAAAAAACAAAAAAAAAACAAGTGTCAAGCGTGGAAGTTTCCCAGCCGTCGTAGCGTCATATTTTAAATTGGTGTGAAATGCAAATCTCATATTGGCTGCAAAACAGACTTTTGCTTCCTTCAGAACTTTGGAAGTCATCCGCTGACTGACGTATCTGGCCACATTTTGTAAACGTGGAAAATTTTATTTTGGGGGGGAATCGGCTTTCTGTGGCTGAAATGAAGACACACTTTTGGCATGGCCGTTTGTTTTATCCCTTGTTGTGTACTTTTTTAATTTTGTTATGACTTGTTGAAGTCATCACTGTAGCGTCTGTGTCGTGTCATCATGGTTCCAGTAAATCAGAGTCCCTCCTGCAGGGTTTGTCTACACACCTTTCCTGCCGTGTTGTCTGCTTTCGTCTCTCAAACCCCCCACCCACCCCACCCCCTCTAAAAATGCTCGCTTATCCTTCCTAAATCAGATCAACATAACTGTTGTTGTTAGATACAAAGGTGTGTGTGTTTCGGAAGCTCTCAATATGAGGTGAAGCTGAACAAAGTTTATTTATGCGGTTTGTGTAACCCTTATTTTGATTATTGCAACTGAACAATTTTTACAAAACGTACTGATTATCTTTTTTTTTAATGTCTAACTATCATGTTCTCTTTTTTTTACAGAGATCCTACACTTTGATTATAGAAGCTTTGGACTTCAACAATGAAACGAGCGGTGAGTAAGAAGTTGACCCCTCCATTTTCCCCCCCCCCTCTCTCGTCCATAATGGCGTCTGGAAGGTCAGAAAGGGAAGTGGTACTTTTTTCCCCCCTGCAACCCTTAAACACCCACTTTCCATGCGGTCTCCTGGGCGAGCGCATGTCTGAAAGAAGAAAGTGAGTTGACAGGTGGATGAAAGGGGCGAAAGCAAGAGGTGGGAAATCAAGTGGGGGAGAGAAAGAAGAAGAATCAAAGTGAAAATGTTTGCATTCTGCCCCGATGACTGATGGCAGGTGCTCCTCGCCAGGGTCTGGGTCACGCAGCCTCACTGTCACCGGGGCGTGAAACGCTGCGTTCATCCGGCCACCCCCTAGGCCACCCCTGCTGCCAGCATGCTCGCTTAGAACAGAAGGAGCAGGTGGTTGTCTTGATCTGTTTTACCAGCTTGTTAGTCAAGGTAGGCCCTCAGAAGGTGTATGTGCAGTGAAGCTTCACTTCCGATGTGATTTATTGTCCCGTTCACGAAATTCATTGGCAACGGTGTGCTTGGGGGGGGGGGGTCGCAGTTTTGAGCCCAGCTTGTTTGTGCGACTCTCTTTGGATGAGGTCAACAAGGTTTCGGTCTTTTCTGCCGTATTTGGCGCTTCCCAGAGAACTATTAGGGCAGTGGTGTGAAGAGCTCCTTGAATGTACACTCAATGCTGGTGAAGTCCCTCTGCAAGCCAGTTCTTTTCTAACATCCTATCTCGTCAGAAGTACTTTCATATTTCATTGCCAAACTTCAGATATATTTCAATGAAGCGTGTGGAAAAGTCAGGCCCCTTTGCTTTGAAAAGTTAATATCTTTTTAGTGCTGTGATGTCTCGGGTTGGAGTGTGGCTTGTGCAAATTTGTCTTGTCTATTTTACGCTCTGCCTCGAGTGGGGCAACACTTAGCGGGGAGGTGCCACCCCCAACACTGCAGGCCGCTGCTCGGTAGAGAAGTGCCACATAGCTAAAGCACTCGGTTCCAGTTCCCTGCGAAATGTTGCCGTTCACTGTGATTCCGCTATCCAAACATCGCCCCGCTGCCATCCCATACGCACCACTAACATGGTAAATCAATGACAGCAATCCACCCCTTTTCACTCTGTTTCAGCTTGGTTGCATCATACTACACAGAGGAGCGACTCAACCTCCTGGTCAATCCCCCCCCAACCCTACCCCACCCCCATGCAGTAAATAACCTCTCTGACACATTTTTCATTCTCTCCCAGGTGAAAGATTCATGAAAATTGTTGTATGCGTGTGTTGTAGAGGGAAGCCTCTGTTCTGAACTCCAGTGGCTCAGTTTGAGTTGTTTACTCTGTGTCCGTGCGTCTGTGTGTGTCCAGTGGTCTATCTTAGTCCTTGTCCTCTTGACAGAGCCGTGACCCCCTACCCGTAAACGTCCACCCACCCCCCAGCCCCATGTTTGAACTGAAACTCTGTGTGTGTGTGTGTGTGTTGTATCGATGTAATGTTGTGAACAACATGGTCAGACATTTGTTCAAGAATATTAATGCGGTAGGGAAAAAAAGGTTGATTTGTAACAATCGTACAGGAGTAGTCAAGTTTTCTTCAGCCGTCATCTGTACTTCTTTGAAGACGTCAGACATTTCGCTCCTCATCCGAAGAGCTTCATCAGCGAACAGCGAACCGCCCTATATCCCTAATTGACAGAGGTGGCATTGCCAGACCTCCGCTCTGATTTAATGAGGGTTTTGCCCTTCACTAAATCTCCATGGTGGTTCAAGGTTTAATTTAGACAGTGCTTACAACAGAGGCCGATACCACGTAGGCTTAGTCATGCTAATCCGGTGAAACCAGAGCCAGGGATAGTACAATAGAGGTAAACAGATTGGCTTCAGGGAGTGGTCCACTGGTCCCCCAACCTGAGCAGGGACCTATCAGAGCTGAGGTCTGGCACAGGGACCACCTCTGTACATTATGGATATAGGGCCAGGGTTACCAGCACCACTTTAGTTAACTGTCGAAGCTCTTCGGATGCGGAGTGAAACATCCGACACCTTCAAATAAGTACAGATGACGGCTGAAGAAACCTTTTCCTCGTTATATGAGATTGGGTAAAAAGTGCTGATGGGCACACAAGCTATTGCTCCAGCACTCAACGCAGCGTTGGTGTCTACACACTATAATTTATGGCGACTGCGGTTCTGTCCTGGGCCAAACAGATGCAAAAGGGCAGCATGAAGCCGTAAACCTGAGTTGGAAACTAACTAGGGACAGTCGGTAAGGCAGTGTGAATGAGGGCAAGAAAAGTAGTTTAACGTGCTTATTAAAAGCCAACTTCTCCTTTTTTGCATTTCCTGTAACTACTCTCGCTCTTCAGTACACATTGCTGATTACATATAATCAGCCATCTTGCCCACAAGTATCTTCGTTTAGCCGCTGCAAGGTCCCTGTTGTGCGCTTTCAAAGGCAAGGTTACATTCCAGCGCGCTCATACCAAAATATGCCGCTGGATTCCTTGGAGCCAGAACTTTGCAGCTGGTGTTGATTCTCTCACTTGTTGTCGTGTTCAAGGTGCAGACGCGAAGGTGATCGAGAAATCTTCGCACTCGGGCATGATCAACCCGAGCCCGCACTGGCAGAAGCTGACTCACAACGGCCCTGTTGCTCAGTTTGAGTACCAGATTCGGGTCAGCTGTGATGAGCACTACTATGGCTTCGGCTGCAACAAGTTCTGTCGACCCAGGGATGAGTTCTTTGGGCATTACACGTGTGACTACAACGGGAACAAGACTTGCCTGGAAGGCTGGTCGGGACCAGAGTGCAACACTGGTAAGAAGT
This sequence comes from Hippocampus bargibanti, assembly GCF_051943395.1. Lineage (NCBI taxonomy): Eukaryota > Metazoa > Chordata > Actinopteri > Syngnathiformes > Syngnathidae > Hippocampus > Hippocampus bargibanti. The sequence continues at coordinate 15,959,339 of NC_142746.1, forward strand.
TGTGAATTGTCCCATGTGGACTTGTGAGTGACATCATTGCAACGGTGTATTAGCTGAAGCTTGAGAGTGGCTAAATTATTTGTGTTTTGTAAAAAAACAGCCAGACGACGGTGTGAGTCATGTTGATACATGCTGGGTCATTGCTACTGAATGGATGACTTTGTTTATACAAAATACTCTATCACCCCCTTCCCTTTCTGTTTCCATTCAAATGTTGTCAGAATCAGAATCAGAATCATCTTTATTGCCAAGTATGTAGGACACACAAGGAATTTGTTTCCGGTAGAACACGCTGCACTAGTATCGTTGTTAAAAAAACTGCTAAGTGGCACTATACAGTCATCAGCATGGCTGAATAAACTAATTTTCAACATAGCTTTTTAAGTTGCCATGTGACTGATCTCGTGGAGAATACGTGTGTATTCATGCTTAGATACTAAAGTACTAAACATACACTGTCGCCAAGCTAAAGCTGATAAGTTTGCGTTTAGTTGCCTGGCAACCAACATGAACTTTCTCCTCTCTCTTTTAGCAATATGCCGACAAGGCTGCAGCACTGAACATGGATCGTGTCAGGAGCCAGGTGGTTGCACGTAAGTGTTCCAAGCTGCCTTCTACAGTTTAGTGTTGATATTTTGTCAACTACGTTGTTATACTGCAGGTCACACCACTTAGCTCAGCAGATCCGCTGCTTTTTGAGGTTGTAGTTCAGCATACTGAGGGGTATTAGCAATGGCGGGACATGGATTTCATTGCTAGGCCTTCAGTAGTGCTACATCTGAATCAATCCAGACTGAAAAAAGTGGGGTGTGATTTACTACAAGTTCACAAGAGGCTAACATTAGCCAGGAAATAACTTGCCGACCTTTTTTAATCCATTTTTAGTCATTTTTTATTGAGAAGTGTGTCTTGAAAATGGCTTTAAAAGTAAATGTCCTACCAAATCCATTTCTTCTCCTCCTTCAGCCATTGTGGGTTAACAAAACTGCTATTAAATCCATCACAATATATTTTCTCATGCAGCTCGCTACCGATACAATGTGCTAGCTCTGACCAATCATAGTTCGCAAACTATGATTGACATGTGACTAGCCAATCATTGTTTGCGAAAGCTCTGACGTTGACCAGCACCTCCAAGAAGGCGCTAAAACCCTTTTTGGGTTGCCAACTCAAAATGTGATTGGTTAGAGCAACAGTTTAATCGACACATTTTATGCGACAGGGCCCGCAGAACTAATTGTGAAGGCATCCAGGTCGATTTCTGACCCTGGTAACAAATGATGGCTGAATGTGATTGGTTAAATGCTTAAATATAAAAACACACGTCTGGAAGCAGCGCAACAGGGGAAAAGTAATGAAAGGAAACTGAAAGACTGTTGGGAATTATTTAATAAAAATTCATTGGCTCAATATAATTAACATCAATCCGTGATTCAGATATTTTTCGGCCAACAGTGAAGGCTTTGCAGCCCTTGACGGTCCGGCATTGGGTATTAGTAATATGGTTACTTTATTTCTCTATGTGACAAGGAAAATCTTACAAAGAATATATTGCAGCACTACAGTAATAATACTGTATAAATACCCCTGATTAAAATTGAATTTAGCTTCATTGTGCAGGTAATGTTTGTATCGTAAGGAAATCTTGTGCCTTGCTTTGGGAATGTAATCTAGTATATTGGCCTGTCCTTAAGTGACGACTATTTCTCACAAGGTCTGGCTGTTCCATCTTAAATGGGAGCAGCCTATTTGTGGAAAAGCAAGGTTTACCACAAAGCATTAGTGTTGGAAATGTCAACCCCCCCTCCCCTCACTCTGACTCTAATTAGGCTGGCGTTATCAGTCAAATCACGTCGAACATTTGAGGTGGATTGTTTTAAAAGCATATTGTTTGTGCAGCTAATTGCTTCCCAATGCTGTTTATGCACACAGCCAGAGGAAGAGCCAACCACAGATGGGTATCGGTGTGCGGGCATTGTGTGCATCATCCTGTACCAAACCCCCTTGCTCTCCTCACAGTCAGACATTCGTTGCTTTCTTCATTGTCTTTGGCTCCAAATCAAGTACAGGGAGCATGGGGTTGGTTCTTTTTTTTTGCATTCTTTTTTTGCATAAGCGTTGTTGTTTTTCCTCTAGCTTTTGAACTCAATCGAGTTCCTGTAAGTGCTTGTGTGGCCACAGCCTGAAAATTGTTTTTCCACACAGGTGTGGCGGTATTTTGGATCTGACTTGCTTATGTTTCTCATCATAGCTTGTAACAAACCTGCCTTTAGGCAGGGAGAGCTGCAACGTTACTCACATTGGGAATCTTCACGAAACGGATTGGTCATGGTCTACCTGTAATTTTTTGTTTTGAAAAGCCTCATCTTGGCACATTGAAGTGGTCCGGGTTTCCCAGTTGAATCGTGCGCGTCAGAAGTGCTGCTTGCGCGCCCCACTAATTTAGCGACGTCATCACAAAATCATTTGGGAGCTCGCTGGGGAATCCTCCACCACCACTTGTTGAAAGATTAGCACACTTTTTAAGAATAGCCTCTTTACTCACATAGTGAGGTTAACTTAACCACAGGTTTATTTTACAGTCCATTCCTGGGGGCTAATCACCACGCGGCTCTCCCAGAAAGGTCGCATCGTTAGCTGCCGTTGCCCTATGCCGCCCCTTCACTACTCAATCACCTTTTGAGTGTGCGCACCTATCTGCCGAAGGGAAAAAAGAGTGCAACAACATCTATGTAATTATGGTGCTGGACATGTCGGCGGTCAGTACGAAAGAGTGTTTTCTCCTCCTCCCCTGGCCTGAGGCAAAAGCCGAACACATGACTCATGGGAACCAAGACTGTGAAGAGCTCGGCGGGATGCACGTTATTCTCGGGCTCGCCTGCCAAGCCGCAGGCACACTGTTGGTCAGGAAGATGTGTGTTCCGATGCTAATGTTAGCTATGGCAAAGGTCTTTGGAAGTGGAATTTAGTGTTTGGACCAAAACTGCGTGATTGCAAAACAGCGTTCTTGCATAAACGGTGTTTCGTTGAAGTTGCATGTGTGGCTTTTTAAGATGCTGCAGTCAAGACAGGGGGAAAAGAATGCCTCTTTGTTTGTTGTGCAGCACAAGTTAAATCCAGATTATTCTCACCGGTTTAGTCATGTGGACTAAACAAATGATTAATCTCTGGTTTTTAGACACAGTGCGTGCGTGTGCATAGAACGGTGACAGAATATTTTGCTTCCTGCAGGTGTTTATATGGTTGGCAAGGCCAATACTGCGACAAGTGTATCCCCCACCCTGGCTGTGTACATGGCACCTGTGTAGAGCCATGGCAGTGTCTCTGCGACACCAACTGGGGCGGTCATCTTTGTGATAAAGGTTCACATTTTGTATACCAGCACCCAAAATTATTATTTTTTTTTTGCCAGCGCGAACTAAATCCCTGTGAACTCCTTTATATCCCAGATCTGAATTACTGTGGCACTCACCAGCCGTGCATGAATGGAGGGACTTGCATTAACACGGGACCAGACAAGTACCAGTGTTCGTGTGCCGAGGGCTACTCTGGAGCCAACTGTGAGAGAGGTGAGTGCCACAAGATTACTGCTACTGCACTGTTCAGATGGGGTTTGGGTGTTGTGTAACATCCAAAATATGCAAAAATTTGTCCACTCCAATGCTAGAGTTTTTGTCATTGTCACTCAAATTCCAGGACTGATAAAATATTAAGTTTTAGTACTACATAAACATTCAATTCAGCTTAACAAACCTTAGACTCTTTTCTTTCATATAAAAATACTTCATTTACTTCAATTTCTCCACTGTGAGACTAATAAAGGCAAATCCAATCCAATCCAATCCATTTCTTAATTGTATGGGTCTGGAGTTATATGAGCTTGAAATGAGGGCGGCAGTCCAAAAGACAATGTAATACATACATATTAGTTTATATAGCGCTGAAGCTGGAACAACGCGCTCACATGAAAAAAAGGAAAATGCTGCCCCTTGTGGAAGGGATAAAACATTGCCAGAAGCCATGGCCAGCGCTTTATTTGCACCCAGAGAAAAAAAAAAAAAAAAAACAGAAGAAAAATTGGCAATAGCGCTCTACGTCATATTTTCAAGTCACAAGTAAATTTGTGAATGGCAGTGAATGAGTTAAGTGCTTCAACTTCCTTTTGTGTTTTGCCCTTTGAAGATGTTTTATTTACCCTATTTTCTGGTGTATATGGCGCACCGGAGTATAAGGCGCACCACATATATCAGGCGCTCAGGACGAAAAGACGCACCTTCAATGAATGAAAAAAAGTTACTTCACATATAAGGTTATTATTATTATTATTATTATTATTATTATTATTATTATTATTATTATTATTATTATTACTAATTCCCGGATAAATTTGGGAATGGCAGTGAATGAGTTAAAAAGCAGAGTAATGCCAATGTTCAGCTGCTGCAAACGCTTACCATGGAGATGATGGTTCTTTGCTCATTAAAAGTGAGCCTTGCAGGGTGCTGACAGCTTAACTGCAGACATGTCAGGAAACGCTGCCCTCCGCGGCCGGCCGGAGGTGTGCAGCGGAGGAGGCGCTGTCGACATGTCGGAGCAGAGAGGATGTCCTCTTCCCTCCTCGTTCACTGATCAGCTTGATTGCCGAGGCTTCCCCCTGAGTAAATCATTCATTCAAGATTCACTTTGTGACTTGATCATCCCAACTCGGTCATAATGAAGTAACCCTGTCAGATGTCCCCCAAGGCCCCCTGCCCCCACTTTATTTTCCCTTCCACTCTCCCACAACCCCGCACCCTCTGCTTTGTTCTCCCGCCCACTCAGGAAGAGATTGGCGGCCAGTCATTGCGAAGTCACGGTGCTCTGTTCGGGTCAATTTAGCATGAAAGATGATTTCCTGGCAGTGATCCCCTCCCGTGTCGAGCGGTTAATGAGTCTGGGATTATGAGAGTTTGTGATTAGTGGAGGTGTTGTGTTGGACAGGACAATTACTGAGAAGAACTATGCAAATGAGTTTTCATTTGATGTTTTGAATTGAACGGTCCTGTTTAAAGAGATAGAATTACAGGAAAGATAAGCTAAATTGGATGCTGGTCGCAATGTATCAGATGGCTGTATTCTGCTTATGCGAGACTGTCTAACCTGTTTTTTTTTTTTTTTTTTTTTTTTTTTTCTAGCGGAACATGCCTGTTTATCCAATCCCTGCTCAAATGGCGGAAGATGCTCAGAAACCAGTCATGGATTTGAATGTTTTTGTCTCCCGGGTTGGAGCGGCCCTTCCTGCACTCTCAGTGAGTAAAACTTTAAGTAAAGGCAACATCCGACTTACGACCGAGTTCCATTCCGACCAAACGGTCGTAAGTGAAAATGGTCGTAAATCGAAATACATTCAAAATGTTGAATAGAGACTCAGAGGCGAAACGACTTGCAAACTCCTCCGTCTGGTGCGATCACGCGGTCGATTGCTGTGCGAGAGTGATATGCTGGCAGGCTGGCCAAAATTGTTGTATGTGTTGCCGGCCTGCTAGCGTGTTGCAATGCCAGGCGTATAATTCAAATGTTTAAAATAGGGTCTGGAGGTCGTGGTCGTAAGTACGGGTAAGTTGAGCCGGTTGTAAGTCGGATGTTACCTAAAATATGACACATAGCCACATAGCTATTGGAACTTGTTGCACATAAAACGTAAAGTTGGATAAAAATACATTATTGAGCAGATTTTCCAATTTCGTCACTCAAATGGCTTTGACGATCTTGGGAAAGATTGCCCAATTGTTGAGGTTAGAGGTCAATGATGTTGAATGTGAGGGCCAGGAACACAATGTCTTTTGTACAGTAGTTGACAAACTCACATTGCGAAATGGATTAAGATTCCGGCAGGACCTGTGATGAACTTGACTCGGTGTTTCCCAAGACTTTGGTTCAAGTAGTATATCTAGTTATATAACTTGACCGGGCTTCTCCTATGCAGACATTGATGACTGCTCTCCAAACCCTTGTAATCACGGAGGGACCTGCCAAGATCTGGTCAACAGCTACAAGTGTCTTTGTCCTTCGCAATGGACCGGGAAGACGTGTTTGATAGGTTAGCCTCCCCCACACCTCCCCTCCCTGCACTCTTTTACTTCACTGTGCCGCTATATTGCTTTCAACGGCACATGCACATACCAACTCAAAGTCATTTTTCTCCCCACCCCAAAACCTCATTAGATGCCAACGAGTGTGACGCCAAGCCCTGCTTGAATGCCAACTCCTGCCGCAATCTGATTGGCGGATACTTCTGCGAATGCATCCCTGGTTGGACGGGGCAAAACTGTGACATCAGTAAGTTGACAGCTGTCACACGCAGCTGTGGGTCCTGCTGACACCCCCCTCCCTTCCACACCCGGGTCTGCTCTTGTGTATGCCTGCCTTGTTTTAATGAAAAAGCAAAACAGCAACGCAAATGCATTGGGTCTTGTAGTCCAAACGATGATGTGATATCACTCTCGGGCCCTTCTGTTGGTCTAAATCAACCTCAGAACTTGTTTCCCTTGGCCGACGGAGCTCAGATTGCTCAACGTTCTGTGCTCTATGCAGTGGTTCTGCGGCCACGTTGCACTTCCTCGTCCAAACCATTTGACAATATTCTAAATTTCATTCAATGATGGCCCATTTAACTCTCCAAATGTTGTTTTTCTCCACATAGATATCAATGATTGCGTGGACCAGTGCCAAAACGGGGGAGTGTGCAAGGTAAGGGTAAAAACCATATTGGGTGATTCATCAGAGACTCATAACTTAAGACGGGACTCTAAAATCTGTTTTTTTCTTCTGTGTGTGTGTGTATTTTGTGTGGCCCATTAAAGCTGAAGTGATTTGTTCATTTTAATGTGGAAGAAAATCCGTGTATAGAGAGCTATTCCTACAGATATTTTTTCATTCTTTTTTTTTCACCCCTGTCAAATCCCTCATTTATTTTCTGATGTACAAAGCGCACACAAAAACCTTCATTTTCTTCAAAAGATGACCCTGAGCCTTATACGCAGGTGTGCCTTATATGTGAAGTAATATTGAGCAACTGCTGTCAACAGCCCCCAACTCCCATTTCCTCCTTTTACAAGAAGTAGTGCGTAACCCCAGCCTTTATTGTAGCACCTTATCATGTGATTTGCCTTATACTGTATTTGGAAAACCTTTATGTATTTAGATATTATTTGTGGATAACTTTTTTCATTTCATCATATTGAGGGTGCGCCTTCTACTTCGGTGGGCCATATAAATGGAAAAATTTAGAAAATACACCATTCATTTATACACTGGAAAATACAGTACTTAAACTGAACAATAGTAATCTTATTTCTAATGACGCCTTCGGTTTAAAATGTAAATCATTTAATTTCTCTCTCTCTCTCTCTCTCTCTCTCTCTCTCTCTCTCTCTCTCTCTCTCTCTCTCTCTCTCTCTCTCTCTCTCTCTCTCTCTCTCTCTCTCTCTCTCTCTCTCACTCTTTCACATATACACACACAGCATACGTATGCAATATGCTTTTCGCAGTCCCAACCGATCTCTGCAGGAAATCTAACTCATTCACTGCCATTCACAAATTTATTCGGGAGTTGAAAATAGAATGTAGACCGCCATTCCCGAATTTGTTCGGGTTTTTGTTTTTCTTGTTTAGGTGCCGATAAAGCGCTGGCCATGACCTCTGGCAAAGTTTGTTCTTTTCCATAAGGGGGCAGCATTTTCCTTTTTTTCCATTTTAGCGCTTAGATTCAGCTGGTGTTAAAGTGCAATATCAACCAATATGCATGTACGTATTGCATTGTATTTTGGACAGCCGCCTCATTTCAAGCTCAGATAACTCCAGACCCATATAGCTTAGGAATTAACTCTATTTTTCTGATGAAAGAAGAGAGTGTAAGGTTTTGAATGTTTATGTAGTCCTAAAACTCTGTATTCTGTGGGTCCTGGAGTTCAAGTGACAATGACAAAAACCCTGGCGCTGGAGTGGACACATTTTGTGCACGCCTGGCAGTGAATGAGTTAACATTTTCACCTTCTTGATTCAACCGTATGAATTCAACCAGACAAAGTACTAAACGATGGCGTTCGTATGCTGTTTATTCAAACAGGACTTGGTGAATGACTATCGCTGCGTTTGTCCCCCTGGCTTCACCGGTGATCATTGCGAGCGGGACATCGACGAGTGTTCAAGCTCGCCATGCCTGAATGGCGGTCGCTGCCAGGACGATGTGAACGGCTTCCATTGTCTTTGTCTGGCTCGATTTTCGGGGAATCTCTGCCAGGTAAGACAACCGACATCTTGTCTGTCCGCACGTTGTCCGCCAGCGTCACGGTGTCTTCCCACCCTTCTACATGGCTGCCCTGTGGTCTTTTATTTTTTTATATGATTTTTTTTCCGGGGAATGCTTTGTTGAAGCTTCCCCTGGCTTAAGTTCCACAGTACTAAAGCCCAGACTCTGAGGACGTCTCCTATGACTCTAGCTTGTTTTTTCCCCTCCTTCCTCCATGTGCTTTGAGTGTGTATTGTTTCCTGGCCCAGCCTGCAGGGAGGATGCTGCGGCTTTTTGCTCAGTTTAGTGTTGCTGAAACGATGTCAGCTATCGATTTTATTCTATACTTTTCCTTGCCCCAGCTGGATATCGATTACTGCTCGCCCAACCCGTGTCAAAACGAAGCACCCTGCTTCAACCTGGCCACAGACTACTACTGCGCCTGCCCGGAAGACTATGAGGGCAAGAACTGCTCTCACCTCAAAGACCACTGTCGCACCACTACATGTAAAGGTACGTCCTCTGGTCTTGACCAAACCACAAGCCATTAGTCATTTTTTCAGGAATTTCCTGTGAAAGGAGACACGCTTTTATACATATTTGATAAATGAAGATTGAAGCACTTGAGCTCAATTCTTCCCATGAGTGTGATACCCGTTTTTTTGAGTTCCTGTACTCAATTTTCTTGGCCAAGGTGAGCATGCTCCACCCCCTCCTCCATCTCCTCTGCAAATCTTTTCCATTGATTCCCTTTCGGAGTCCCTGAAAATCTGGAAAAAGCCACATTGTACAATGTGTGTTCCTGGGCATGACTTGGTGGGCAACTATTTCTTTTTCCTCCACAATGAATCTGCACATTGTGTGCGCATGTGTGTGTCTAATTGAGTGAGGAGACCAACCACTGAGTCTGATACCAGACGGTGAGATTCTTTCTGCTCTTGGCAAGCATTAAGTGATTACAGGGGAGCACATTCAGCCCACTTGCCTAACCTGATCAGACAAGGGGAGGAAAAAAGGATTTCAGTACAGAGTGGCCCGGATCACTGTGAAATTGTTTATGATAGCATAACCATTTATTGGTCTTTTTCATTCCCCGGTTTCCTTTTGACATTATGCGCAGAGAAACTGGATCAGAAAGAGACTTGTAAATTAACACTATTGTCCTCACGGAGTCCTTCATAACTTGACGCGGTCATGGAATTACTTTCCAATTGTTCCCACACAGACGGAGATTAGGAATTGATCAAAATGGCTAGGTCAGAGATGGAGGGAGGCACCATTTTGACTGTTTTTTAATGTCCATGTACATAGTGGCCACAAAAAGGACAACCGACGTCACTTTTTTGTTTCTTAACTGACATCAGAAAAACGTTTTATAGCATCTAAATTACCCAAAACAAGCAGTATGATATTTTTATTCAAATGCAAAACACCAATAAAAATGACTTGGTGTCCAACATCTGCAAAAAAATTGCGAATTGGGCATTCTCAGAAAGTCCCGCCCCCAGTTCGTGACGTCACGCAAAGACGTCTTGCATTGCTGCAGAATCAAAACAATGGCTTCAGATTCTGAGAATATGCTTTCTTGTTACACATCCAGTTATGAATATGATTCAAATAGTTCTGAAGAGGAAAGGATACATGTTTGCAATCGATTAAAGAATTTATTCCGTGCCATTATGAGGCAACATTGAGGGGAGATGTCTCAACGAAAAAGAGGCACAAAATGGCGACCTCCTGTGGCCACCTCCGTTTCCACAGGCTGATAAATTCCTTATATGGAGCTTGGACACCCTCTTCTGGCGACAAGACAAAACAATACAGCAAAATACATTGACGTGATGGAAGGACTGCTACAATGTGTCTTTTTTTCGGTGTGGGGCATTCCTTTAGTGACGTCACGAATGGACTCGTCACCAACTCAAAAACAAGACTTCCTGAATATTCAGCGCGAGTCTTAAAACGTAAAATATAGCTATATGCGGTGGAATCTTTTTAAAATACGCTCAGTAGAAGTCATTTGAAGCCATTTTACAAATTATGGACACAACTCATCCGGAGACGTCGGTTGTCCTTTAATTATTATCTGCTCAATACATGTACCAAAGAGTTAGCCTTCAACAACAAAAAGGTAGAACTATCAAAACATAACCACATCCAGTGTTTTTTTTTCCCCACCAATGCAAAGGTCTCTTGCGAATAAAAATTACTATTCAAAGAGCACACCAAAATCAACTCACTCAAAATGTTTATACAATTCAAGCGACATGTTTGTCCTGCTTGTCATTCCAAATTCACAATCTATTAGGCCTACTCTAATTGAGGTATAGGAAAGCATAAGACCCGATGCCAGCGCAACTAATGGATGTCTAACATCTGGAAGTTAATGGTGATTATTAAAATTGAAAACTATGCCGTGGAACCCTACTTGAGGGTGATCGGGTAAGAGCCACGTCGTGTATAGCAAAAATTTGTGTATAATAGTCATCCATTGAAGTGCATTTTGTAAACTTCAAAATTTGTAACAAAAAAATACTGTGAAAACTATAATTGGCATTTTCCATGAAAAAATGCCGTTGGCGGCCTCTGAAACAAACGCAAAATGTTTTAAATATTACAAAATCATTTGACATTTACACTTAATCGTTTATGCGCAGAGGTAATAGTGTCTGTGGGTGGCAAACCACAAGTATGCAGGACTTTAGTCAAGGAAGCCATTTTCAGGACTCACGCGTGTGCACATGCTTTTTTTAAAATCCGAAACATTTTTTACTTCCTTAAGTAAAGGGTGTAATTTTACGGAAGAGGATTAGGGCCACTGAACAAAAAATCAGGTTGGCAAGATTCTCACTGACTTTAAAGTGAGATTAAAGTCCGAATTCTGACTTTAAAGTCAGAAATCTGATTTTAAAGTGAACATTCTGACTTTAAAGTTTGAATTCTGACTTTAATCATATAATTCTTTCTTTAAAGTGAGAATTCTGACTTTAAAGTGTCAATTCTGACTTTAATCTCAGAATTCTGTCTTTAAAGTGACAATTCGCTCTTTGAAGTGAGAATTTTGACTTTGCTCATAATTCTGACTTTAGTCTCCAAATTCTGACTTTAATTTCATAATTCTGACTTTAAAGTGAGAACTTTAAAGTGTGACTTTAGGCTCAGTATTCTGACTTTATTCTCACTTTAAAGACAGAATTCTGAGATTAAAGTGAGAATCTTGCCAACTTTTTTTCTTCAGTGGCCCTAATCAGAATCAGAATTGGATAGCCTTTTATCGTCCCACAATGGGGAAATTTGCAGTCCACAGCAGTAATTTGAAATGGGATGGGGGTGAGAGGTGAAAGGATCAGAGACAACAAAAGCAAGATATTCTAAGCATAAGAAAAAATGTGAGAAGACTGAGGTGTATACTGTAACTGTGCAAAATTGTTTCATAAAAAACTACATAGTGCAAGTATCAAAGAAAAGGCATATTGGTATACTGTATGTAGCTGTATTCAACATAAGGTACCTGTTCTGTTTACAGTACAAGAGTCCTGTTTTTTTCTCTCTTCCGTAGTAATCTTTCTGATTGATTGATGAATTTGACAATTTTAATCTTCTTGTTACACAATCCTGCAATGTGTTGCTTCGTGTGCAGCTTTAAGCCATCTCTTTTCATGATGCTTTCAGCTGTTTGCGCCTTCCTCTCTGTGCAGTGATAGACAGTTGCACGGTTGCGGTGGCATCCAACAGTACGCCGGGCGGCGAGCGCTACATTTCGTCCAATGTCTGCGGACCTCATGGCAGGTGTCGGAGCCAAGCTGGCGGCCAGTTCAGCTGCGAATGTCAAGAAGGCTTCAGAGGAACTTACTGCCATGAGAGTAAGACAGACCTCTTAACGCAAATGAAATGAATAGATCATATGTGTACAAAAATTCCAAATTGTCTTTTGCTTTTGTTCTTTTTAATGGAAGATATCAACGACTGTGAGAGCAGCCCATGTCGCAACGGGGGCACCTGCATCGATAAAGTTGGCGTGTACCAGTGTATCTGCGCTGACGGATGGGAAGGTGACCACTGCGAAATCAGTAAGTCCCTAACTGCGACATCAAAGACTGTTTAACGACGCTTTAACGGTGCGCCACATTAATTCTATACGTCTTGCACGCGGCACCAGACATTGATGACTGCAACACTAATCCCTGTCATAATGGCGGAACGTGTCGGGACCTGGTGACTGATTTCTTTTGCGAGTGCAAGAATGGCTGGAAGGGGAAAACGTGCCACTCCCGTAAGTTACCGCCCCCTATATCCCCCTCATTTTACATCCGTGTAGTCTGCCTGTGCAAGCTTGTGGTATGTCTCTGATGATGGCAGCCTAAGTGCTAAGTCTAAAATACCGTCCACCTGCAAACCAAGCATTTTTTTTAATACTCCCTCAAGGCGACAGTCAGTGCGATGAAGCCACTTGCAACAATGGAGGCACATGCCACGATGAGGGCAAAACGTTCCAGTGCAAGTGCTCGCCCGGGTGGGAAGGGACAACGTGTAACATTGGTGAGTCAGTCCCACGTTCGCAGCGGTCAAAGTGAAAACTCTCGGGCAGTGTCGGTCTGTCTTGTTTCGCACACTCGTCAGATCCAAAGGCAGATTATAGCCCGAGGCTATGTCAACGCTTTCTCTGGCTCTGCCCTCCCAGGAGCATTGACTGACTGACAGATGCTTAAATACCCCCATTGTAGTGACAATAGCCTCCAATGTTTTGGAATGCATACTTCTTCCCCTAGAAAGGCAATCCCGGTCAAAATAGCTCAAACCAATAGCAATGCGCTGTGACGTTGAAGTCATACTGGAGGACCCTGCAGATTTCTCTTTTGATAATCATCTGAGTACTCCCAGACATAACTATGTGCTTATCCCCCCCCCCCAGCTAAGAACTCAAGTTGTCTTCCGAACCCTTGTGAGAATGGAGGTACCTGCGTGGTGACGGGGGAATCTTTTTCATGCGTCTGCAAAGAAGGCTGGGAAGGTCCTACGTGCACCCAAAGTAAGTCAATGTTTTTTGCTATTTAACCAGTTAACTCATTCACAGTTAGACGTGCAAAAATGTGTCCACTCTAGTGCCAGGGTTTTTGTCATTGTCACTCAAATTCGAGCATCCACAGAATATTGAGTTTTAGGACGACATAAACATTCAATGCAGTGTAAGAACCTTTAGACTCTCTTCTTTCATCAGAAAAATAGTGTTCATTCCTAAATTATATTGGAGTTGAATGCGCTTGAAATGGGAGTGGCTGTCCAAAATACAATGCAATACATATATATTGATTTATATAGCGCTTGAACAACAGCTGAAGCTGGAATGAAGCGCTAACATGAAAAAAGGGTAATGCTGCCCCCTTGTGAAAGGGAAAAAGCCATTGCCAGAGGCCATGGAGAGTGCTTTATAGGCACCCAAACAAAACCTGAACAAATTCGGGAATGGCGCTCTACGCATATTTTCAATTCCCGAATAAATTTGTGAATGGCAGTGAATGAGTTAATATAATGCAGGTACTATAGAATTATAATTTTACGCACATTTATGATGTCTACAACAACAAAAAGGGAAAGGGTTTGGGGGCTCTGAGGAAAATATAAAATGTAAACAAAGGCAAGACGAAACCACGAAAAATCACAAGTGTAGATGTTTTTGGAATCCTCCGCTCAATGCTTTGTTGGTGCACCGTTGGCAGTAGTTCCAGTTTCAAGTATTTCTGAATATGACATTACAACCTGGGCACACCTAAGTTTGGGCAGTTTCGATCCTTGCTTTTTGTGCAGCACCTTTTAAGCTCCATCAGGTGAGGTGCGGAACTTTGACATTTTCAGTTTTCACCTGAGATGTTTGTCACATTCAAGATTTGCCTCCAGCTGGGCCACGCAAGGACAGTAACAGGAGCTCGGCTGTGTGTTAGGGTCATTGTCCTGATGAGAGATGATTTGATTTGATCAACCAAGTCCAAGGTCATGTTGCACTCACTTCTTAGTAGATTGCCCAGCTAACGACCTTGTGAATGAAATATGAAATTAATTCAAATGAACAAGAATAAAGCGATGACTGTAAACATTTTCTGATCGATATTTGGATTGTGGCGGACCGGTTGGCGAGTGGTTAGCCTCCCAGTTAGTGGTCCGGCCTCCCCTTGTGGAATTTGCATGTTTCCTGGGCCCGCGTGGGTTTTCTCCGGGTCCTCCAGTTTCCTCCCACATTCCAAAACACGCATGGCAGGCTGATGGAACACTCTAAATTCTCCCTAGGTGTGAAAGTGAATGGTTGGTTATCTCTGTGTGCCCTGCGATTGGCTAGCTATCAGTTCAAGGTGTCCCCTGCCTCATGCCCGAAGATGGCTGGGATCAGCTGCAGCAGCCCCCGCGACTCTACTGAGGAAGTAGGGGTATGGATAATGGATGGATGGATAATTGGGTTGTTGTCTAAGGTTTTCAGTGTTGGAATGATGAACAAAATTGACCTGCAAAACACCTGCATGGAGAAAGCCAATGAGATGTACATTGTTTATGATGTTGATATCAATAAAAAACATGGCCATGAGACTAGAAAGAGGAAGGAGTGAAAGGAGCTCAACCTTTGGAAAGTGGAGACAGATGTTTCTCCCTCTTGTCCAAATCGCCCCCATCACCCCCCACCCCCCTTGTTGCATTCCTGTCCAAACAGTGACATGTCTGCTTGTTCTGCAGCCCTGCTCTCTTTCACCGGCCGCCCTGCCCCTCAGCTCATGCACTCCAAAGCAGAAATTCCCCGACATTTGAGAAAAAAAAACAAAAGAAGGCAGAGAGTGCGGTTGTGAATTTGGGCGTGTGGAGTTGTTGTGGTGATTGTGGTGGAAGGGAGGGGTGAGTCCTACATTGTGTAGTTAATCAGACAAAACCATTGGGCGGTGTGGGAGCCCGGACGTGCTCTTTGCCATTTATGTACTAAACACCCTCATGCAGGCAAAAGAACAACAAAAATAAAAAACGCACATGTGCTCATTTGGTTTTGCTCTCTCTTTCAGACACCAACGACTGCAGTCCACACCCATGGTAAGTTGGAAGCAGATTAAAGTGTACAGTCTATTCAAAATTACTCATAGGTGTGAACGGGTGGAGCTTAGCACAACGGTTACTGCACGTGTGGTCGACCATGCATGTCACTCCTAGGCCTTCAGTAGTGCTGTGTCTGAATCAGTGAGTGTGGTGCGACATTACTACGCGTCCACGAGAGGATGTCGTTGGCCAGCAAATAACTTGTGACTTGAAGAAACTTAAGAAATACTTATGGATGTGTGGATTCATGATAACCTCGTAAAATATTAATATTATTTGTTATTTTTGCTAGCTTTCGAGCTGTCCAACCATTTTTTAATGATGTCCTTCTATTCTTGAAAAGTCTGTCTTGAAAATGGCTTTAACAGTAACTCTGCACCCAAATCCATTTCTTTCTCCTTCAGCCATTTTGGGTAGAAAAAAACACTATTAAGTTAGCACAAAAATTCTCGCTACTGATATAGTGTGCTAGCTCTGACCAGTATGCGCTTATCACTAGCGGCTAGTGATACAATAATTGGCTAGTGACTACCCAATCATTATTCGCAAAACTCTGTTATTGCCAGGCCTAAGGTTGCCAACTCGTACTCTAATTGGTGAAAGCAACTGTTTCACCGCCATAGATTTTTATGCTACAGGGCCTGCAGAATTGTTTGTGAAGGGGTCCAGGTACATTTTTGACCCTGGAAACAAATGATGGCTGAAATGTGATTAAATGCTTACATACGAAACACATCTGGAAGCAAACAACAGGGTAAAAGCAATGAAAGGAGGCTAAAAGACATTTTGGAATTATTTAATAAGAATTCACAGACAAAATTAGCATCAGTCTGTGATTCAGATATTTTTGGCCAGGAGAGAAGGCCTTGCAGGCCCTAACAGCCCGCCACTGGGGTAATATAACTAGTTTTGGTCTTGAACTGTACTTAAACCGCTTGTAATGACTTGACCTCCCCTTTTACAGCTACAACAGCGGAACCTGTGTTGACGGAGACAACTGGTACCGCTGCGAATGTGCCCCGGGCTTTGCAGGTCCAGACTGTCGGATCAGTGAGTATTAAGCTCCGCATCCTCCACCTCGCCAATGTCGCCGGTCCCCGATCCTCGTTTGAGCTGTCATGTTGAGCGCAGGCGGCCGGCGGGCCCGCTAGAAACAGCCGGTCTTGCCAGCCAATTATCTGGGCGTTGGACTACGGGCTAGGCCGAGCCATTTCAGTGTCACTCCACCAGGCCCCACTGCTGTCCCCAGGGGAAAGCGGCTTAGTGCGCCAACAGCTAATCAGCCATGCTCTGTGACACTGATTACACAGATTGTTTTCCCTCTTAAAAGCTTTCAGATGGCCACTTTTTTTTCCCATTGCAAAGCCTTTGTTCCGTTAAGTCTAGTCTGTTACTCCTGCATACTTGCGAGTGATGCTGCTTTTAAAGTTGAATAAGGAGGAGGGATAGGGGGGTTCAGGACCCATTCCATGAGTTGTTTTCTTTTAACTATTGTGCTGTTTAAATGCCACACTGCATTTTTTTTCTGACCAATTCGACCTAGCGTTTGCATTTTTTTTGTTGCTCAGTAGCCTTTTTCTTTTTCCTTGCTGCAGATATCAATGAATGCCAGTCGTCCCCATGCTCCTTCGGCTCGACCTGCGTCGATGAGATTAATGGCTACAGATGTCTATGCCCGAGCGACAGAAGCGGGTCGCACTGTCAAGAAGGTACTTTCCTCCTTCAAAATAAGACTCATCATTTACATCAGCGCTGCGTTCCTGCTATATTTTAACGATGCGCTTTGTTTTCGTCGCAGTGACAAGAAAAGCTTGCTCAGTTAATGGCCACGTGATTTCAGATGGGGTCAAATGGGATGAAGACTGCAACACTTGCCACTGTTCCAACGGGAAAGTCGTATGCACCAAGGTATGTGAGGCACGGATCGAGCGCGTGTCAACGAGTGTTAATGTTTTCTATTGGGAGAACGTGTGCGTGAACAGCGACAGGATTAGAAGCAGACGCAGAGTGGGTGTGAGGCGGCAGAAAAAGATCTTAGGTCGGGCCTCTGCGGTGTCACATTCTGGACGGCGATGATGTCGTTTGTTTTGAAAGGAAACACAATGGCACTGGTCTTGTGCCAGTTTCATATATCCCACCCTCGCGCTGAAGGAGGATGAGTCATTTGATAACTGACAAGGCCTGAAGTAGCGTTCTCATTCCCATCTAAGCATTTAATGAAACAAAGGTGACATTTTCTCTCAAGAGGAAATGCATCATGGGGTGAAAGTCATCTTGAGTGGCCTCCAACCAGCCGCCCGAGGGGGTGTGAGGGGGACATGGCTTGATATTGAAAAAATATCCAACCTTTTTTTTCCCTTTTATGGAAAGAAGCATACATGTCATGCTGGTAATATACTGTACACACATTGACATGATATTTTTTTTCTCCAGATTACCGTATTTCTCCGCACCGGAGTATAAGGCGCACCCCCAATGAATGATATATTTTCAAACTTTTTCCATATATAAAGCACACCGGACTGTGAGGCGCAACTTCAGTTTAAAAGGTTTTTCAAATATAATGTATAAATATCAAAAAGTTTTCCAAATATAAGGCAACACCACATTATAAAGCGCTACAGTGTGTATCGGCAGTTGTATTACAGTTAGCGTAGCTCCTGAGCGCGTTTAGCTTGTTTGCCTTAGCTGCTCCGATTCCAACTTTTACCCTTTAAAACGGTAACTTCATTCTTATCGGGATTTGGTCTGACAAGTCCCCACGAGGTGACCGAAAACAAAACAAGAAATATGCCATTAGAAAGTTATTTCTGAGGTATTTTTGAGCACGGGCTCAAATAAATTGTCTTGAAATCAACATGTTTTAGTTTAATAAATATATTTTGTTTCATGTTTGAAATGGGGGTGCCAGGGGCCAAATCCTTCGCATAACTCGTCCCCACCATGTAGGAAAAATGTGTGTGTGCATGTGTGTAAAATATTCAAAAGTGAGCAATTGGAAAATTCCACTGGCATGTCTGGCTGCCGCTGCTCACCCGCAGAAAAACTTGTTTCTGTAAAGTGTCCTTGAAAGTTTTGAAAGGCGCTTATCAATGAAATTTATTATTATTATTATTATTACAGTAGAGGCTGGGTTTATGCACTACTTCTGCAGGGGGAAATGGAGTCGGTGGCTTCTGCCAGTAGTGATGAGGCCTGTTGTGGCTCAATATTACTTCACATATAAGGCACATCTGTGTATAAGGCGCAGGGCCTTCTTTTGAAGAAAATTAAGGCTTTTGGGTGTGCCTTATACCAGAAAATAAATAAATATATAGGTATCTAGCTAGCTATGCAGCAAGCTATCTAGCTAGCTACCCGGCTAGCTAGCTATTTGCTATCTATTAGCTATCTAGCTGGCTAGCCAACTATTGGCTATATAGCTATCTAGCTAGCTTGCAATCTATTGGCTATGTCCTCGAGAGTTTTGAAAGGTTCTTATAAATACAATGTATTATTTTAATTATTATTATTATTATTAGTTATCTATTAGCTAGCTAGCTTTCTATCTATTTCAGTTACTTCCAGGCTGAGTGAACGCTGTCGCATGTAGCTGCCGCTGCTCACCCACAGAAAAATTTATCCTGTGACTGTAAAGTGAACTTGACAGTTTTGAAAGGAGCGTATAAATGCAATGTATTATTATTATCGTTATTATTATTATTATTATTAAAATATGGTACATTTGTCCCCCCAACCCCTTGGACATAGAGAATTGAAATTCATACGTTTACTACCCTTTCCAATATTGATTTGAATGTCACCTGAAGGACACGCAAGGGGAAGTAATGTGTGAGATTGCGTGGAAAGCAAAATAACCCAAAAAGGTGACTCTGACAGAACATTTTAGTGGACAGAATTGCTTCATCGGGTGTCCTTCTATTTTCTACAGATGTGGTGCGGTCCAATGACTTGCCATCTCGGTGCCACCGTTCGAGGTGGGTGTCCTTCAGGCCAGAACTGCCTCCCCATCAGGGAGGGACACTGTTTCGTCAAGCCCTGCCTCGGACTAGGGGAGTGCTGGCGCTCCAACCATTTCCCGCCAACCCCCAAATGCCACCCCAGCTCCAGTTACCAGGATAATAACTGCGCCAACATCACCTTCACCTTCAACAAGGACATATTGACGAGGGTGAGCTGGAATCCCTGTTTTTTACTTGGTTGGGGCGAGGCATGCTTAAAATGTCTTCTGTTCGCACTGAATTGGATTTCGGGACTCGTGTCACTCCACTCAACCCACAGAGATTAGTTTCAGGAACCACAAGGATTGAAGAGGAGCTTGGGGGACATTTGCCACATGGGATCATCACTCACAAGCACGACAGCGAATAGAATCTCGCACATACTGTAAATTTGTGGTCTCCAATCTCAACCAGCTAGCTCGTAATACACACTACAAAAACATTTGCAGACCTCTTCCCTTTTTACCCCCTTCCACTTCCTGGTTAGATTTCTGTTGACATTAACATATGCCTCATTTTGTTCTCCAGGGTGTGCAGAGCTTGACGGTGGAGAATGTGTGTAACCAGCTCAGGCGCTTGTACGTGGTTAAGAATTTCTCCTTGGAGCATTCCGTATCCATAACCTGTGACCCGTCATTCTCGGCCAGCAACGAGATCCATGTTTGCATCGTGAGTAGCTCCTTCCACTTGTCGTCAAAGTCGTATTTGACTGTCAGCATTAGAACGTATGTGTGTTGTTTTCATTCACATTGATTGTGTTGTGCAATCAGTTTGACAATCTAATTGTAAATCTCTCTTTTGTTTTGTTTTAAACAAAATCCTTTCTGTACACGTAGTCAACAGAAGATCATCGTTTGGACGGGAGCCCCATAAAAGAGATCACTGAACGGATAATCGACCTGGTCAGCAAACGCAATGGGAACAACACCATCATCGCCGCCATCGTGGAGGTGCGCGTACCAAGTCCCAGCAAAACTGGTATGAATCCTCGGCAAAAAACACATTCAAGCCCTTCAGGTTTTAATCAGGCGTGCACGCAGTTGTGTTTAAAATGAAACGGGGCTTAAAGGACAACCGACGTCCCTTTTTTGTTTCCTAACTGACATCAGAAAAACGTTTTATAGCATCTAAAATACCCAAAACACGCAGTATGATATTTTTAGTCAAATGCAAAACACCAATAAAAATTACTTAAAGTGTCTAAAAAATACTTCAATTTGAAACCGGAAGTGGCCAGTTTCAGAAGGCCCCGCCCCCATGTTCGTGGTGTCACGGCAAGGCGTCTTGCCTTGCTCAAGAATCAAAACAATGGCTTCAGATTCGGAGAATATGCTTTCTTGTTACTCATCCAGTTATGAATATGATTCAAATAGTTCTGAAGAGGAAAGCATACATGTTTTCAATCGATTAAAGCATTTATTCCGTGTCATTTTGAGGGGGGAGATGTAGCACCCAATCTGTGTCATCTGGGGGGGGGGGGGGGGGAATGTAGCACCGAAAAGAGGCAGAAGAGGGCGACAAAGTTCAGTGGAAATGAGCTGATTAATTCCTTACATTTTTTTGTCAGTGAATATCAAATAGATGCTCGGTGCCACACACAAGGATTCACTATCGCGTTATTTATGTGTTTTCCTTCTAATTTCGGCATCAATACGGATCAACACGAAGTTTTCAGACCAAACAAAGTATTGCAAAATGCATTGAGGTCATGCAAGGTATGTCCTTTCTCGGTGAGGGGCGTTCCTTCAGTGACGTAGGGTGAGGACTCGTCACCAACTCAAAAACAAGACTTCCGGAATATTCGGCACGAGTCTTAAAACGTAAAACATAGCTATATGCGGTGGAATCTTTGTAAAATACGCTCAGTAGAAGTCATTTGAAGCCATTTTACAAATTTGTAAAAAATGTTTTCTCCCGAAAGAGGAGTGTGTTAAACTTTGACAGGTTTGCAATGAAATGGTAGACATTTGGAACACATCTTGGAAAAGCCATAAATTGACTAAAAATTGACAGAAATAGCTGAAACTCTGGTGAATGGTCTTCCATAAACTGAATAATGTGTGGTTGTAATTTGAAATAATTAGCTTTTTAATCAAAGCCACAATAGAAATTTTCATGGGTACGCACGCATCTTTTTGGGTCACCCTGTATGTAGTTGAAAATATGGTTGGAGTCGCTGGGATTTGCGACGTTGCGTTGGCCGGGCTCGTAACACTCCCACATGTCCGCCATTCATCAACAGACTTGACAGCTAAGAGAGCCCCCTCCCCCGCTCACGGCTCCGGGGTCAGGTTGCGCTTGCAAAAGCAGTAATACGTTAAAAGCCCCGTTATCCTTTTTCACTTTTGGATTTTTTGGCTGACCGTTAAATTTCTTGTGTCTCCAGACTACCTGGTGCCCCTCCTCAGTTCGGTTTTCATCGTCCTCTGGTTCCTTCTGCTCATCTCCCTCTTGCTGTGGTGCTTGCGTCGCCGGCGGAAACAGAGCAACCCCGGCGGTAGCAGCGGCGCGCCGGCCGCCGGCTCGGAGGACAATACCACCAACAATGTGCGCGAGCAACTGAACCAGATCAAGAACCCCATCGAGAAGCACGTGGGCCTCTCCGTGGCTATCAAAGATTATGAAAACAAGAACTCCATCATTGCCAATATAAGGACAAATCACCCCGAGGGGGACGAGGACGACAAGGAGAGGCACCTCCAGAAGGGCCGCTTTGCCAAACAGCCGGCGTACACGCTAGTGGAGCGGGACGAGAAGATCTCCAGCCCCAACTCCACGTCCAAACATCCAAATTGGACTAATAAACAGGACAACAGAGACTTGGAGACGGCAAACAGCATAAACAGAATGGACTACATAGTATAGCAGACAGCTGTGTTGCTGTGCAACCGAGCCTTAAAAACATCTTTGCACCCAAGTGGTGGGTGAACCAGGGGAGCTTTTTGGCGTGCCCAGTTGCTTAACTGTCACGTCATGTCATTCGTAGCCCCGCAGTATTTTCCTATGTTGCCCGTGTTAATTTAAATTTTGACAAGCTGGCTTACACTGGCAGTGACGGATGCTTTGGTTGGCTGGAAACACAAGGCACTGGTATACATTTCACTGTAGAATGTTAAGTTTACTCCATGACATTTCGCCCCCCCACCGCCTCGCCCCTTTTGTTTTTTTAATGTAGTGGAAACATGGAATGCGCTCCTGTTGTAATTGTTGTACAATGACTAAAAACAACCCTGTTGCGTTCGGCACTAGAGCTAATCATTTTAGTGGTGTGCTTTTTTTTGAATTTGTTTTGGAGAAAAGTGCCTTTTTCAGCTTTAGATTTTGCCACTGTCAAATGAGGAAAGAGAGAAAAAAAAGTTTATTATTTATTTTTATTTTGGCGGGAGGGGGAGGTTCGGAGAGGGGGTACGGGGTGGGTTTAATGTCAGCAATTGCTGCCAATATGAAGAATTTATGTGTTGATTTAGAATATGTAGATATGTACATTTTTTTTAATTAATCATTGTGTATATTTGATTTATTAATTTAATAATCAAGAGCCTTAAGATATCATTCCTTTTTATTTATATGTTCTGTCTAGTTTGAAGGTTTTGCTAGCTGTGGAAGCTTACCATCATTTCTTGACTCGTTTCCTCCAATGCGTTCGTTCTAAGAAGCCAAATGCCGGAATTTCAGAGGCAAATGATGGGCACTTTTGGCCTCTGGCTTTTTTTGTTCTTTTTTTTTTTTTACATGTTTGATATTTCATTCATTTGTTGCCAGGACATTGACTGAAGGCAAGTGTGGATAAATAAAGGCTGCTTGATGCGTGGGATGGACAAGGTGGCAGACATATTGCTTGCCATCAGACGGTAAGGGAAGCAAAAAAAAAAAAAAAAAAAGTCCGAAAGCATCCTCAACTGTTTTACTTTCACATTTCAACGGCTGTCGAGATCCACCAACGTGACAAGGAAGGTCGCACGAGTACGACGAGCGAGGATTCC
This sequence comes from Hippocampus bargibanti, assembly GCF_051943395.1. Lineage (NCBI taxonomy): Eukaryota > Metazoa > Chordata > Actinopteri > Syngnathiformes > Syngnathidae > Hippocampus > Hippocampus bargibanti. Next base: position 15,982,660 of record NC_142746.1, read on the forward strand.
CATCCGCATGAGTCAGGATGATATCATAAGCTTAGACTGTGAGTACTTGAAGAGTGGATTGGCGATGGGAACACTGTGGAAACCACATGAAATACGCTGCCTCTCTTGACAAAAGTTTTTGTTTGCATCGTTTCTGAGCACAGTTCTTTTTAATGAGACTCTCAAGACAAACATGTTTATCTCATTTGTTAACCCCTGTCGAGACCATGGCAACATTTTTGACTTGTTTGAACTTGAGAACAATGTGTTGATCTGGCAATATATTTTTGAAAGTTGTATTTATTAAATATTTTGTATGAAAAGAGAATTAAAGATGCCTTTGTTCTAGAGGTCGTGTGATGAATGTCTCTCGAGAATTTGGGGTTTGAATGCATTCACAGCGCTGGAAAAAAAAATGTAACCAGCACGCCTAAAGTTTTCTAAATCAGCATATTGACATATGTGGTGGCCATTTCATCCATTGCGGAAAACCGCAATGTCTCACGCGGACTGTAAAATTTGTCGAAGGATCTCTGACCTGGTGGGATTTTAAGCATTGATGGAACCGAGCCACGCACCAAATTGGCCTGGAGGGAAATTATACCAAAGTTCCCTTCCTCAAAATTGTTCTCTGAAGCAAGACATCACGCAGCCAGGTCAGGCGGTGCGCCGCATAAACACTCACCCCAATCACTTGAATGTGATCAAAACCATCAAGCTACTTCAATGTTTGCACTAATAGTGCCGTAAATTCATCCAGCTGCATGGTGACGGTTTGCCTGGAAAAATGCTCAGATGCATAAAAGCTGCAGTTGGAATGCAGGGTCTCTAAATTCTGACCTCTTCTTAAATCATTGATCTTATGTCAGTCCTATGTTAACTTTCTTTTAATCGAGACATGAAATGGCACTGCAGCTTATACCTTTAGAATAAATTACAGACGCTCCCCAACTTACGAACATTCGAGTTACGACAAAACTGTACATACGACCATTTTATGGTTACGGTATGTTGAAAAATGTTTGGACAAAAATACTATTAGCTAGATTTTGTATTGCTCGCCTTTTTTCGGCTGAGCTCACTTGCGATTGGCTGCATATTGTGCTTCGCGCACACAGACACATTGGACGTTTCAAGGGCTGCATATTTACTCGACGGACACTAAGGCTGACCAATTAGCGTCCGGCTATGGTAAAGTGTTACCAACGATTTCAGGCCCCGATCTGTCGAGCTCGCTTATGATTGGCTGTGTAGAGTATGGGGGCCGGGAGGAAATCCCTCTTCCCAGTGAGGCTCCAGGAGAATGCAATGCATAAGTACTTCCCCTAAACATACATTCCATACAAACGATAGCACTGAAGCAACTTACGACCAAACTCACCTTACGAACGACCGCTCGGAACGTATCTCGTTCGTAAGGATGGGTAGCGTATGTGTTGTGGTGTATTGGCAACGAAAGTTGTTTGGTTAGTATTGATGCACAGGCTTGCCGTAACTAGCATTTGCCATCAACTGCGTATGTGTGAATGTTTGACACACATCCCTATGTTGTTGTTGAAAATGGTGCACAATGCAATGTTTGCGTTGCGTTGTCTGCTAAAAGCCACATGGACGAACGTTCGTTTGGCAATTTGCATACTTGGCACGACAGCCAATCAGAAGCCTGTTTCGTGCTTCGGACTATACCATGACTGTAAAGTGTACTTGAAAGTTTTGAAAGGCGCTTAGAAAGAGGAGTCCACGTGGCTAGTAGCAGTTTGCTTGTAGCTTTTGCTTTATTCAACAAAAGAAACGTTTGATTTGAAAAAAAAACTTTTTTAAGAAGTTGTCGGCCACCTGGGCCAAGACGTTTTGAAAGTTGTACGCCCGACGTAAAAGTTGTACGCCCCGGGCCTCCAGGGAGACGTTATTTCAAACACTGGTAGTATGCAATAAAAATAGTATAGTGAGGAAAGATGGCTTACTTTTCTCAAAGACCGGACGAGTATGTGGAGCGCATGGAACTGTTGTTGGGGGCACATAATGTCGACGGCGGCAAGTCATTTTATTGAGCTCCATGGTTGCATTAGCGTATGGACTTCTCCGTAATTTAGTGCAATCTGCCAAGCCCAAACAACAACTTTTGTGGCCAATACACCACAATTATCAACATCTGAATGGCAAAAGCAGAGAAATGTATTTTGCAGTGCTCTTATTTTGATGGGAGACATATTACATTACATGCCAGTTGTAAATATACTGTAATTCCTTCACAAAAGTTGACTTGGGCAGCTTGCTTTAATAAAACTGTAAGATTGACAGGGTTTGAGGACTTCTTACGCTTCTGCAGATTGTTGTTTCAAATGAAATAGGATTAAAACCAAAGCGAGACATTATTACCACCTCATCAGTATAATTTAAAATATAACCGACGTCACTTTTTTTGTTTCTTAACTGACATCAGAAAAACGTTTTATAGCATCTAAAATACCCAACACACACAGTGTGATATTTTTATTCAAATGCAAAACACCAATAAAAATGACTTAGTGTCCAAAATCTGCAACAAAAAAAAAGAGCTGCGAATTGGGCATTTTCAGAAAGTCCCGGCCCCAGTTTGTGACGTCACGCCAAGACGTCTTGCATTACTGGAGAATCCAAACAATGGTTTCAGATTCGGAGAGTATGCTTTCTTGTTACACATCCAGTTATGAATATGATTCAAATAGTTCTGAAGAGGAAAGCATACATGTTTGCAATCGATTAAAGAATTTATTCCATGCCATTTTGAGGCAACATTGGGGGGAAATCGATCACCAGAAAAGAGGCACAAAATGGCGACCTCCTGTGGCCACCTCCGTTTCCACAGGCTGATAAATTCCTTGGAATTTATGGAGCTTGGACGCCCTCTTCTGGCGGCTTTTGGGTGCAACACTGTTTTCAGACCAAACATGTACAGCAAAATACATTGACGTGATGGAAGGACTGCTACAATGTGTCTTTTTTTCGGTTAGGGGCGTTCCTTTAGTGACGTCACGTACGGACTCGTCACCAACTCAAAAACAAGACTTCCTGAATATTCAGAGCGAGTCTTAGAACGTAAAATATAGCTATATGCAGTGGTATCTTATTAAAATACGCTCAGTAGAAGTCATTTGAAGCCATTTTACAAATTATGGACACAACTTGTCCGGAGATGTCGGTCCTTTAACCTAAAAGCACCACATTTGCTCTTTCTTCCTAACATTTCTTTGGTTCCAATGACATCGGTGCCTGCTGAGGAAGCAACCACTGATCTGATAATCTGATAGAAGACTTTCACTGTCAATGTGCTACAAGCTTCAGGCTTGTGGAACGTTTGAGCAAGGCATTCAACAGACTTCTATCATATTTCTTCATGGTTGCTTCCCAACGACAAGCGGGAAATTTACGTGTCTGTCAAAGATGGTGTGTGTTTTTTTTGTTGTTTTGTTTTTCCCGGAGAAAAGACGGACTTATCCAGATCATAAAATGTCTTTCCAACAGAACGAATGTTTATTAAAAGAGTATATGATAGGGTGACATGTCATCAAGTATAGCGTCGTGAGTTTGCAATCGCGTTAGGAGTGGCAATTGAACTGTTGTTACTTTGAACTCTTTGGAGATGAGTGACTGTTGACAGAACCTCAGCTGACACGGACTGTGGATCTTGATCTCTTGATGGGAGTAGATTGTCAAACGCTTTGGTACCACAGCCGATTTTTCACTAGGTGGGCACCCAAAAAAAAAAAACACATAATGCAGTAATCATGAAAGGTCTGGAGATATTTCCAATATTGTTCATTTCATGTATTTTGAATCTTAACTACATGAATACATATGAATGGGAAGGATGTGTGAATGAAAATGCTCGTAGAATTAAAACGAATAAGAATAAAAACAAACAGATGAAATAAATCTGGAAACAGCAATCAATCAAAGCAGAGCTGAAGCAGGGAAAGTGTACAATTTACAGACACATGGGAGCCGCAGTACTTCAGCCTAAAAGCCATGACGTACTGCATGGCTCCTGGCTGTCTGAAATCCCCAATCCTTAACACAAAACCCGAGTCTAAACTCCAATTAAGGGGTTTTTTACTTTCATTTGCAAGCCTCTCCTGACCACCACTACTTATGGGTGGAGGCGAAGCCTGTTTCAAGTATTTGACAAAACATAATTCAAAACGCTCATGTATCAATTATGTGCTCTGTACTGGATCCGTATGTGCGGCTTTGTGTGAGAAGAATAGTAATTGTAGTGAAAGGCTGAGTGTGTGTGTGTGTGTGTGTGTGTGTGTGTGTGTGTGTGTGTGTGTGTGTGTGTGTGTGTGTGTGTGTGTGTGTGTGTGTGTGTGTGTGTGTGTGTGTGTGTGTGTGTGTGTGTGTGTTTGTTTGTGCACAAGTGCAAGGGTGGGAGGAAGGCTGGTGGTCGGTGACGGGGCTTGACACAATTTCGTTTCGATCTGGATGGCGTCAAGCATTTTTACTGTAGCTCGTCTGTCCCCCTCAGGACCTCTTCAGTCGCCGTAATCTCGAGGTTCTGGGCACATTTTCACTTCCCTCCTCCCCGCCTACAGATCTGGAACTAATAGAGGAGTCCGAAGATGCAGGCTTGACAGATAGGCCCCTCCGACTTGTGGCCGGCCTGTTTTGGTTCGTCTGTGCTCTGTTATTGCTTGTGAGGGGGAGCCTCAGGTCCCGTTTCCCTGGAGTAAGCAGCTCTACTTCCACTGTGGTTTTCTTGTATTCGGAGACTGGGAAAGCCTTGGACTCTGCCTTGGTTTCGTCTGGAGGATGGGATGGCGGAGGAAGAGGGTGGTGTTCGGATGTTTGCATTGCGGTCAGAGGACTTTGGAGGCCTGTCCTCTTGGCCTTGAGTGGGCGAGGGTCTTCGGAATCGCTGGGTTTACCTCTCTTGCTCCGTCTGGTTCCCGGACTGATTTCTTCCGAGCCCACTGGGGCCATGTTAGTCTTCAGGTTGTCTGGAGAGCTACGGTCACTTTTCCACTGATAGGTCAGGCTTTGGTCTTGAGTCACAGCACTGGAGAGCAGTGGCTGTCCCCTGATATTTTGAGGGGCCGTGTTTCCAGCACTGGGGGCACTGATGAATGAGTGTGCGTGGCGATCGTCACATTTGCTGCTTTGGTCTTCAATGCTGGCTCTTTGCTCAATATTCTGTTCCCTCACAATGAGAACCCGGTGCTCTTGCTGGACATTCGACTTTTGGGCTCTGGACAAAACAAGCAGATACTTGAGCATCCTGTCTGACTGGAGAGGTCGGAAAGTTCTGAATTAGATCATACTTACATCTTTTGAAGAACGGTTTTCTTTATTTTTGTGGCGCAGTTGAAAGACTCTTGGATTTCTCCTTCTCTGGAAAAATATTCGGATCTGCTTTGTTCACTCAGCTCGGTCTAGAGAGGACAAACAGAATCCATGTAAACAAAAAATATTATCCCTGGCATCCTTGGGAAAGTTTTGGCTCCGCTGCAGACAGCTGTCATCTTGTAGCAGTGTCGGACAACATTCACCAGAACACATAAAAAAAAATCATAAAAATGAGAACACCATTAGATCAAGTCAAACCCCAAAGGATGTTTTGTGAAGGAATTTGTTTAATTTGAAGCGTCTACATTTCAAATAGATGACCATATATTGCCGCCACATACAGCCTTGATCATAGTCAGTCCCTCATTTCTCTAAGTGATCATATCAAATATGGCTGATTTAATGGCATTTAGTTTAAATTACCGTGACTAAGTATTAAAGAGTGGAAAATGCAAAAAGAAAAAACAAACACTGATGAGCATCTGAAACAGAATTGGTTAAAAAGCCACCACATGTGAAATAAAACATCAATGAAAATAATGATTGCCGGTTTGGTAGATAATTCAAATTTAGGCTCCCAGGGACAGGGAAAACCTGAAAACAGTGTGGTAATCCAGCAAACAGCCTGGATTTAAAATCACAACACTTTCAACAAAGGTCAGAAAAAAAAAAAGAAACACATGTGCATATTCACAATTTTCACTGACCATCCAATTTTATGTTGATATAATTCTCTGACGTCAAACCCAACAGTTAAGACATTATTTTTCGGATCATTTTTATCCTATAAAGTGGTTGGTAAACTGATCAATCCAAAATGGGAAAAGCCTATGCGGTGAGGTCTGGCTTGGCAAACCGACTCTGCGCTCCAAATGCATCAGAGGAAATATAATTTGTGACAGTTATAGGAAACGGATGAAGGAATACACAAACTGGAGTCTGAAGACTGTGTCCCACCCAGCCCCCTCAAAAAAGATCCTTATTTATTGTATCCTGCACTGAACCCTGACGACACAAGGGGCAACAAAAAGAGACAAAATAACGCAGAATCAAAATGAAAAGTCCGATTACGAGGGGAAACTCACAAAGAAAAGTTATTTCCCGACCATTCTGACCATTGATCTTGCCCACAAACACAAGAATGCTCGCACAGGAAGTGTTCCACAGACTATCTTTTGTGTAGAGATTGAGTCACGACGTAGGGTGAAGGTCAGTCTTTTACGCCCGTTCTCTTCTACACTGTGGGGGGTATTGGAGATGAGGGGAAGGGGGCTGCCTTTGGAAATGGGACAATGACCCAGATACAAACCCATGCCCAGCCAACCAACAATTCTGAGAAAAGTGTGGGTGCAGTCGGGTGCTTTGCAAAGCCTTGAGATGTGCTCTTTCATCCGTTGCCGATGAATAAACGGCGCTTGAAAATAAACTTGAAAGAAAAATCAACAAGAAAGAAGAAGGGGAAGGGGAAGGGGAAGGGGAAGGGGAAAGAGAAAGTTTATACATTTAATAATATTAATAATAATACTACTACTACTAATAATAATACATTTCATTTTAAGCACCTTTCAAAGCTCGCAAGGACACTTTACAGTCACAGACAAGCATAGGTACTATAACAAATAAAATACAATCACAAATAGAATACAATAAATAAAATACAATTATAAATAGAAACAAGAGAAAGAGCTACACAGAAAATGCAATTTTAAATAGGTGGGTTTTGAGATGGGATTTGAAGGTGGGAAGAGAATCGATGTTACGAATTTTGGGAGGAAGTGAGTTCCAGGGTGTGGGGGTAGATCAGCTGAAAGCTCTGTCCCCCATCGTGCTGAGACGGGCAGGGGGGGCACACAGAGGTGGAGGGAGGAAGAGGATCTGAGGGAACGGGAGGGAATAGAAATTTGAAGAAGCTCGGATAGGTATATAAAACAAAAGGAGATGATTATAATATAATATAATATAATATAATATAATATAATATAATATAATATAATATAATATAATATAATAATAAATAGTAATAAAAATAATAACAATAATAAGAGTTTCTACAAAGTCATAACAGATGCGCATTTATTGCTCCTCCGTGAGGTTCTTCCACACCCCGAATCTTGTTAATTCAAAGAAAACCAAACGAAAGCTTAGTTGATGAAGATGAGATCAAGCTGGCAAGATGCAAAAGAGGACACCTGTCAAACACACACGTAATGACTCAAGCTCCGTATTGAAATATTTTAATCCCTCACTCAACTCGACTTTTTGAAAAATAAACGATTGCTTTTCATTCACATGCCTATGAGCACAATTGTCGTGGCACGGATACAAAAGGCTTAAATTGACACCAAGAATTATGATAATAATGAAAAGTAAAAAAACTTTTTTTTCACTGCCGGAGCGGATAACATCTCCTGCAGAGAAGCAAGTCCTACTGACTGCGTCCCTCACCCTTGTGAAAAAGAATGCTCTGTTTGTCTAAGCTCACCAATATCTCCCTGCTTAAAATCAACGAACGTGCATGGACATGGACGGTAAAAACCGAAGACAGGTCATACCGCTTTCAACAACGAGGTTTGTGGAGACACCCATCTTTGTAAGGATTAACTTAAGCCTGCCAGTATGTGCTCGTGTTGTGCAAAACAATCAAGGCAGCCATGTGACATGAAAATAGGACCGAACCACGTGTCATTCTCGCCCTGCACTCGGTCCAGGTGGAGAAAATTGCATGCTTTGGTCCCCCTGGGAAAGCTGCGGCGCTTTCTGTTGTGAAACGGGAACAACTGAGGCGTGGTGAGTAAACACAAAGTCCCGTCCATAGCGCAGAAGAAGTTGTGGAGTGGGAGTTGGGGCAGCGGGTGGGGGGGTGGACTGGAAACACATCTGCTCTGCCTTTGATCCAAAGTTCTGCAGCCCAGCACGCCACTCACCTCCGTTGCCCACTCTGCGGCAGACTACAAAATAACAGCCACAATCCTAAACACTTGCTCTTCCTTCCCATGCTGCCCTACCCACTGCTGGTGCTGACTCACCATAGGAGCAACTCTTTAAACAGGATTTGGGTGTAGAAAGGTCAAGGGAAACTGTTTTTGCAAAACCTGTGCCTCAGGTGTCCAAAGAGCTGCAATTCTAAAAGTGCTTATACACGACGGCAACAAAATGGACTTCCCTCAAAGACGGGATTGGACCCAAGATAAGGCAGCAAGCACACTTGAATTCATTCAAAAATCAGTTTACATCAAACACAGGTTTGGTTTATCTTTTTCGCTACATGCTATCAGACAAAATAACACAATAAATCGCAGCAAGAGGAAACAGTCATATTTTTCCAGACACATCATTAGAATAAACCCCGACTGAGGCGCAAAGGCTTGTCAAGCACATATCTGTCCAAGAAAACCAGCCATGTTGCCATTAAGATATGAATCAATTAAAAAAAAAATCGGCCTGTAACATGTGTTGCCAATTTCAGACTTTCAATCCAAATTCATCTCAATCAAACATCAAACTGAAAACACTTGAGACAAATTGAACACAGGGTTACCAAGGCTGGTGTTATTGTTTCTTGTGCATAGAGTATTTGTTAAATCATCAAATAGAAAATTGAAATTTTATGTTGTTGTTGTAACGGTTGTATTCAACAATGCGTTGATAGAAATACAGTCCACTGACATAGCCAATAGTATTGGCTTACAGAATTGACCTCTGCATGGATTCTATGACATTTCAACTAAGACCTATCGTGAATACATCAGTTCAACCTATAATTGTTTCAACTTTTACGGGAATGTTTTCCACACATTTTAGGAGTGCTTATGGGATTATTATTTTTCGTGCATTCTACGAGAAGTGCATATATGAGGTGATTCCAAATGTGTTCTGATGGGATGAGGTTGGGATTCTGTATACGATCGTCAAGATCGTCCATATGCGCCATTGCGCAAAGAAAATTCTGTAAAGGAATACAAAAGATGTGGTCAGGATAAACTTGGCTGGCTTTAAAGTCCTAACCTTAACCTGATAAAACATATTTCAAATGATTTAGAGAGGAGAATGAAAACCAGGCCTTTCTTATCTATCAGTATGTGACCTCTCAAATCAAATGAGAGGTCAAGTGAAAAATTCCAAGAAACATACTCCTAAAACCTTGTGAAAAGCATTCTCGAAAGAGTTGAAGAACTTGTCAAAGACAGTAGTTTGTTTGTTTTGCGAAAGTTTACAGTGTTGGCCCGAAAAAGACATGCTTATAATAAGAATACCATATTTTCTGCACTTAACTCATTCACTGCCATTCCCAAATTTATTTGGGAATTGAAAATATGAAGTGGAGCGCCATTCCCGAATTTGTTCGGGTTTTGGTTTTTGTTGCGAGGGGGTGCCAATCAAGCGCTGGTCAGACCTCTGGCAATGTTTGTCCTTCCCACGAGTGGGCAGCATTTACCGTTTGTACAGCCGCCCCACCTGCACCTCATTTTACTCCAGAACCATATAATTTAGGAATAAACACTTTTTTTCTGATGAAAGAAGAAAGTCTTAGGTTTCTTACGCTGCATTGAATGTTTATGTCATCCTAAAACTCAATATTCTGTGGCTCCTGGAATTTGAGTGAAAGTGACAAAAACCCTGGCACTGGAGTGGACACATTTTGGGGGGAAAAAATTCTCCATTGTGGGACGAATAAAGGTTTTCTGATTCTGATTTTGCACGTCTGGCACAGAATGAGTTAATGGCATTACATTTTCTCCAAAGCGGATATGGATCAATATTCAGATATTTGGGGTGCAGTATTTTACATGTTCTGTCAAGTGCTTTGTTACAGCTGTGAGTCATTGAAAAACAGCTCGTGGCGTAAACAAATAATTGCTTTTGTCAACTAAGCATAAGGTGCACCACAGACATCCGACTCTCCATTCCCACTGTATGTATCCAAGAAACACACCCTGGCGAGGGGAACGCCATCGACAACGAGGCCTGTTCAAACTGGAAAAATTGGTTACGTTGAACTTTTCACTGATAACTGTGCTCCACTTAAAATATTACAATCGCCGCTTTGATTGAAAGCCAAACTGCGGAAAGGGCGGAGATATTTCAAAGAGAAAACAACAGAAAAAAAGCTCATAGAAAGCAGCAGGCTGTTGGTCATGGAATGTAATGGGACCGATATCCATGCTTGATGTGTGTGCCAAGGTGAGAAGATACACCAGCAATTCTCAGAATACACTGCGGAGTTTGGGATGTAATGAGCAGCGGCCAGACGATTGTTGTTCGTAATATGAATGGACAAGAAAGAATTTGAAGGGCTTGTGATATTGGCATGGGTACAACATACATTATGCTCTCCAACTGAAAAAATACCGTAACCAAACCACATGATATCTCATTTAAGCCAATTGAATATGTCGAACTCTTCTTTATTAACTCATTCACTGCCAGACGTGCAAAAATGTGCCCACTCCTGCGCCAGGGTTGTCGTCATTGGCACTTATATTCCAGGACCCACAGAATATTAAGTTTTAGGACTACATAAACATTCAATACAGCGTTAGGAACCTTAGACTTGCTTCTTTCACCAGAAAAAAAATAGTTAATTCCTAAATTATATGGGCCTGGGGTTATGTGAGTTTGAAATGAGGACTGCTGTCCAAAATACAATGCAATATTGTTTATATAGCGCTTTAACAATAGCTGGAACAAAGCACTGACATGGAAAAAAAGGGAAATGCTGGCCCCTTGTGGAAAAGAAAAAAAAAACATTGCCAGAGGCCATTGCCAGCGCTTTATCGGCACCCATGCATGGAAAAAACAAAACCTGAACAAATTCGGGAATGGGGATCTACGTCATATTTTCAATTCCCAAATAAATTTGTGAATGGCAATAGGTATTTTATATTGACCATATACATGAGCCTTCAAAAGTACCCTGTATCCTGTACAAATGACTTTTAAATAATCAGAAAACCTTTAATTGTCCCACAATGGGGACATTTGCAGTGACTTTCTTCACGAGATTCCTTTTTTTTAACAGAGAACTGATGTGACTTGCCAAAAAGCTTTGTCGGTTCCATCAAAATGATATTCTCCCAGAAAGAGATGAAGTGAAAGAGATTTTGTGCAAATTCCAGTTTCCTCATGCTATTCCAGTGAGATCCAATGTGAGATTGGTTACCAAAAGTTTCGTCTGGCCACTGCATACAAATGGACAAGGTTCCATTATGTTGTGTCTTGAATCTGTACAACTCGAAATATTATCAACCCAAAGTGAAATTTAAGATTGGTGAATTGTGTCGTTCATATTGGCACAGAAAGCACCATGCGCTGAGAAGGCTCATTAAACTTAATACTGAACGGTGAACAATGACCATAATTTGCCCAGCGTTACATTGGAGGCATGGTGGACACCAACAAACGATCACTGCTCTGCATTATTGAAATGTTTGAAATCGGATGATTGATTGTATTGAAAGAAAAAAACTCCCGCAATGAGTCCAAGTTTGACCATCAGGTTGGACCATCCATTCTGAGTCCCGAACATATGAAAATGAAGAAAGTGGAGTTAGTTGTATGCAGCCTTTTATTTGTCTTCCCAGGATTATGGATGTTTGAGATTAATACATCTAAGTATAACCTTTGTTGTTATTATTGTAATTATTATTATTCCCTTTTTAAATTCTGGCACAAGTGATTGGCAGGTGGGACATTTTGAAACAGTCTGACTCCAATTCTCTGTTAACCTCAGCCCCTGTCAAGACCATCATATATGAAGTGTGAGGAACGTTTGCCAACATTTTCTTTTTCAGAATCTTCTGCCAGGCGCCTGGAGAAGGAAATATAGTGTAAACACCACTCACTGCGGTCGGGCTTGGTTTTGAACAGTGCGTTGTGGCATCCTCTCGGCGGTTAACACACACAATGTAGCGCTCAGGAAACACACGCAATTCTGCAGACAAGCAAAGTAATAACACAGATCACAATAGTAAATATTATGGTCTAAACTTTAATCATGAATACATGTCGGACAGAAGGAAATGTGGTTGTTTGGACAAAACCACACCAGCGACTTTCCTTCAGATTAAATAGAAAGTGGCGGTGCATGTCTATAGCTGAAAAGCTTGATGAGCATAAAATATTAGGTCTCCGGCTACTTTCCATGATTGCAAACAAAATTGCATTGTCGCAACTTTATTAGATGTATTGCTTTGAGTTTTAAGTAACTAATTTGGATGTCCTTCATTGAGGATGAAGTTATTTAATAATAGCAACCTCAAATCTGAAGTAGCACAGAATTTAACTAATTCATTGCCAGATGTGCAAAAATGTGTCCACTCCAGTGCCAGGCTTTTTGTCATTGTCATTTGAATTACAGGAACCACAGAATATGGAGTTTTAGGACTACATAAACATCCAATGCAGCGGAAGAAACCTTAAACTCTTCTTTCATCAGAAAAAGAGTTAATCCCAAAATTACATGGGTCTGGAGTTATATGATCTTGAAATGAGGGCAGCTGTCCATAACACAATGTAATACATATATATTGGTTTATATAGCACTTTAACAACAGCCCAAGTTGTAACAAAGCGCGAACATGGGAAAAGAGGACGCTGCCCCCTTGTGGGAGAGAAAAACATTGCCAGAGGCCCCTCACCAGTGCTTTATCTGCACTCAGGCAAGAAAAAACAAAACTCGAACAAATTCGGGAATGGCGCTCTACGTCATATTTTTAATTCCCAAGTAGAATTTGTGAATGGCAGTAAATGAGTTAAAAGGTGCCAACTTTTTTTTGCATGTAAAAATACAGTAAAGTCTCGTTATATCGATATCGGATATATCGATAGTCCCGGTTATATCGATACTATTTCTATGCACGCACGGAGAAAATTACATGCAAACAGGGTCGGATATATCGATAGTCCCGGTTATATCGATATTTTTTCGGACTCCCTTGAATATAACGAATATAACGAGACTTTACTGTATCTGCCACAAGATTACATGTCTTGCAGTATAATTGGCTAAACAGACTTAAATGATGGCCGAGGAAATATTTTAAATGGCCCGAAAATAATGGACTAGTACATGGTTGTGTGACAACCTCTGACCCCAGAACACTGACTAATTGACGTATAACAGACCTGCTGGCAAAGCCATCATCTCATTGTGCAGTAGGTCAGAACTGTCTTAACATCCCCTCCCCAAGGGATCGGATTTTAACTTTGCTGACAGGAAGAGAACTGTATTGGTCCCATGAAAAGGTGGCTAAGGGTCACAGGCACTACACAGGCCATGGAGTTACTTTTCAGCTGCAATCCTAGATAATTTCTCTCACTCTCCAACTCACGGTGTCCTCTCACGGGAACCACTTAATGTATGCTGGTTCCCAACAACACCCAGCACAGGTAGAGAGAAGACATAAAAATAAGTGAGGGTAAGAAACGTCAACATGGAGGGCCCAATTGGCTTTGGTTTTTCTGTGGGAAATTTGGCTCAACATAAGTACTTGAAAACTCAATTTGTGATTTAGTGGAAATGGATTTGAAAGCATATAAGTCACATACCACCATGGTGCGGCTTGACAATACATCGAAGGTTGGAGTGGCGCTTCAGAAAATTGGCGACGAGGTTGAAACTCTTCCCTTCAAAGAAAAAAAAGAAAGCAAAACAAGGATGTATTCCAATGTCAGTCAGAGAGTTTCTTCCGAAGGATGGAGTAAATATGGAAAACCCGAACACTTAAAATACAGTACATTATCTGCGATTGACTGAACAGAACTGATTCATGGAATGGAAGAAGCAGTTCAGAACATCAGAATCAGAAGAATCATCTTTATTGCCAAGTATGTAGGACACACAAGGAATTTGTTTCCGGTAGAACACGCTGCACTAGTATCGTTGTCAAAAAAACTGCTAAGTGGCACTATACAGTTCCATTTTGGCTACTGTTGAAAGAGTTCAAAGAGTTAATGGCTTGGGGGAAGAAGCTGTTTAAATGTCTGCTGGATTTGGTGCGCATGGATCGGTAGCGCCTGCCTGAGGGGAGTAGCTGGAAAAGGTGGTGGGCAGGGTGCGGAGGGTCCAGTAGGATTTTCCGCGCCCTAGTTTGGATTCTTGCAGTGTGCAAGTCCTCGAGAGTGGGTAGGGCGGTGCCAATGATTTTTTCCGCCGTCCTAACTGTCCGTTGAAGTCGGATTTTGTCCATTTTTGTGGCGGCCCCCAACCAAACGGTGATGGAAGAACACAGGATGGATTCGGCCGTGTAGAAATGTTGCAGCACCTCCTGTGGCAGGCCATGCTTCTTTAGCAGCCTCAGGAAGTACATTCTCTGTTGGGCCTTTTTCAGGATAGAGTTGGTGTTGACCTCCCACTTCATGTCCTGCGAGACTGTGATTCCCAGGAACTTGAAGGTCTCAACGGTTGACACCAGGCAGTTGGATAGTGTGAGGGGTAGCTGTGGTGATGGATGTTTCCTGAAGTCCACCATCATCTCAACTGTCTTGAGCGTGTTCAGCTCCAGGTTGTGACGGCTGCACCAGAGCTCCAGCTGCTCCACTTGTTGTCGGTACGCAGACTCGTCGCCGTCTTTGATGAGACCGATGACCGTGGTGTCGTCTGCGAACTTTATGAATTTGACAGCTGGGTGCGTTGAGGTGCAGTCGTTCGTGTAGAGAGAGAAGAGCAATGGAGAGAGGACGCATCCCTGCGGGGCTCCAGTGCTCGTGGTTCGTGTTGTGGATGATATATTTCCCAGTCTGACCTGTTGTGTCCGTCCTGTCAGGAAGCTGAGGGTCCACTGGCAGATCGTGGGGGACACACCAAGCTGGAGAAGTTTGGGGATTGTATGAATTTTTGTATGATTGTATGAAGGATTGTATGAATTATTCCTCAAATGAAACTCAGCCTCCAGAATTGAACACAAACGAAGGGATGTCATTTTTCTAATTTGAGAGATTTTCAGAAACAACACATAGTGATAGCCGTATTGCAGCTGCTCAGGTCCCAAAATGACCCAACCCCCTACTAAAAATCACATTTGTTACCCAGAACTTCTACATGTCCCCACTTCCACATGTGTGCTTTTTGGGATTTTAAACAGGGATGATAATGTAACATTTACTCAATTTGATCAAGGCATAAAACTGCTTGTTTGGATAAAAGTATTCAGTAATACAAAAGTTATCTAGCTAGCTATTTATTAGCCACCCAGCTAGCAATCTATTAGCTATGCATTGGCTGGCTAGCTTACTTTCTATCTATTAGAGTTATTCGGGGTTGAGTGTTCAACGCTAGCGCGTGTGGCTGCCGCTGCTCGCCCACAGAAAAACTTGTAAAGTGACCTTGAGTTTTGAATGGTGCTTATAAATGAAATGTATTATCAAAAACAATGTATGCATGGATCTTCACCTCTTCACTTCTAAATTAAATTATTTTCGAGGATCATTACACACCATCAATAACCACTCCTCGCCCAGAATCATTCTCAGATAATGACTTAAGGCTTTTGTTTTCTTATAAAACAACCTCAGCGGTGGACGTGATCTTAGAAACGTTTTCCATGGCCTCAGCTTTATTTTTCATGGAATGTTCCTCATGGTATGTAAGATGCGCTGTGCAGCAGCCTGTTTCCTAATGTGGTCGGAATTTGTTGACAAAAAGCAAGGGCCGAGCTAACGTGCGATACAGTCCTTCTTTGTGAACTAGTCAAAAGTTTTGAATAGCCAAGTGAGCCAGCTCATCTCATGGGAAAGCCAAAGTACTTGAGGAACTTCGTTGAGTTTTACATCCTTGTCCTTTCTTTATATATTCCGCATCACAATACTGTTTTAAACCAGTTGGGTTGCATAGAACATATACCGGTGCAGTCATTGTTAAGAAAATGTTTCGCTTGACTCCACTTCACTCATTCACTCCCAGACATGGAAAAATGTGTCCACTCCAGTGACCGGGTTTTTGTCATTGTCACTCGAATTCCAGGAGCCACAGAATATTGAGTTTAAGGACTAAATAAACATTCAATGTAGCTTTAGAAACCTTAGACTCTTTTATTGTAGCAGAAAAAAAAATAATTCCTAAGTTATATGGGTCTGGAGTTATCTGATCTTGAAATGGGGGCGGATGTCCAACATACAATGCAATACATACATATTGGTTTATATAGGGCTTTAACAACACTGAAGCTGGAACAAAGCACGAACATGGAAAAAAGGGAAATGCTGCCCCGAAAAAACATTGCCAGAGGCCTTGGCCAGCGCTTTATCGGCACTCAAACAAGAAAAAGCAAAACCCGAACAAATTCAGGAATGGCGCTCTATGTTAATAAATTCGTGAATGGCAGTGAATGAGTTAAAAGGCTCGATATGTTTTGTATCTTGGGGTCAAACACAGCTCTCTAAAGTCAATCAAACAGTTTTGTTTCATCTGCACCATATAGGTCAATGGAAACAAGCCTTCAAGCAATAAATAAATTACTCTATAAATTACTAAATTTGATCCTCAGGGAAAAAAAAAACAAAATAAAACAAAATAAAACAAAATGTCGCTTATGGTGTTGAGCATGAATCTGTTTGACAGCAGCCAGGCCAGAACAAAAAAGCGTGAAGATGCATGTTTAACTATTTCCCATTTCGTTTTGATCTAATCTGAACTGTAGCGCAAAACCTCTAATTATCATCTACCAAGAATGGAGGGAAAGTCATCTGTGATTCTTGCATCACAGAGAGCAATTACACAGATAGCAAGCCATAAAACTGCCACAGGCGTACATTTATGTCCACTGTCTAGTGAATAATCGCAGCGTTATCCTTTCACTTTAGTCATAATGACTCAGTATAGCTGTTTAACAATACGAGGAAATCACAGAATTTCTATATTGCACATTTCCTTCCAGCTTGATCCTACTTATCTTGTTTCCTCCCCATACCTCATTTGAAAATGACAAGCCGACACAATTTCTTGAAAAGTCATTTTTGGTTTGAATTGGGAATTAGAGAGAACACCTGCTTTCAGAGTTAACATGACTGATAGTACCGTATTTTCCGGTGTATATAGCGGACCCAAAAGCCTTGATTTTCTTCAAGCGATGACCTTGTGCCTTACACACTTGTGGGCCTTATATGTGAAGTAATATTGAGCCACAACATGTCTCACAACTACTTTCTGCAGCCACTGACTCCATTTCCTTCTGTAGAAGAAGTAGTGCCCAACTTACGAACAAGATACATTCCGAACGGTCGTTCGTAAGGTGAATTTGTTTGTATGTTGCTTCAGTGCTATATTTTGTATGGAATGCATGCTTAAAGCTTATATAAGTATGTTTAAGCGTTATATAAGTATGTTTAAAGGACAACCGACACCACTTTTTTGTTTCCTAACTGACATCAGAAAAACGTTTTATAGCATCTAAAATACCCAAAACACACGGGATGATATTTTTAGTCAAATGCCGAACACCAATAAAAATGACTTAAAGTGTCTAAAAACTACTGTACTTCAAATTGAACCCGGAAGTGGCCAGTTTCAGAAGGTCCCGCCCCCTTGTTCGTGGTGTCACGCCAAGACGTCTTGCCTTGCTCGAGAATCAAAACAATGGCTTCAGATTCGGAGGAGATGCTTTCTTGTTACTCAGCCAATAATGAATTTGATTCAAATAGTTCTGAAGAGGAAAGCATACATGGTTGCAGTCGATTAAAAAAATTATTCCGTGTCATTTTGAGGCATCTGGACAGAAATGTAGCACCCAAAAAATGCAGAAGATGGCGACAAAGCTGTGTGGAAATGGGCTGATTTGTCTCCTGGGAATTTTTGTCAGCGAATATCAAATAGTTGTCTTGGTGCAACACACAACGATTCACCATCGCGTTATTTATGTGTTTTCCTTCTAATTTCGCCATCAACACGGATCAACATGAAGTTTTCAGACCAAAGTACCGCAAAATGCATTGTGTGTCCTTTCTCGGTCAGGGGCGTTCCTTCCGTGACGTGACGTCAGGAATCGTCACCAACTCGAAAACAAGACTTCCTGAATATTCAGTGTGAGTCTTAAAACGTAAAATATAGCTATATGCGGTGGAATCTTTGTAAAATACGCTCAGTAGAAGTCATTTGAAGCGATTTTACAAATTATGGACACAACTTGTCCGGAGGCGTCGGTTGTCCTTTAAGGCTAGTATAAGTAACCTGTATTGGTTTGTACTGAAAAATAAATATTTAATAAAGTATATGCTCTATAAAGATATGTACATGTAAAATAGGAGAGAATACTACATGTTACGACAAAAATCTTCATATGTACTGTTGTTCGTAACTCGAATTTTCATAAGGAGGGGAGTGTCTGTATATTTGGAAAACATTTGTCATTCGTGTCATTCATTTAAGGTGCGCCTTATACTTCAGTGCGCCTTATACACAGAAAGATATGGTAACTGTGTTAAGAACCACAGTAATAGCTTAGATACAATGAAATATCCCTGATTCAAAGGGACCCGCAAATAACAACGATAAAGTTGATTTAACAACTCAGTCTACCATTTGACAGAAAAGAGTAATTGCTGTTGAATATTTTTTTGTTTTCTCCATGTGACAGTCGAGAACACGTCAAGTTCCTTCTTTCTGGAATGTTTCTGATCCCTTAGAAGTTTTAGGAAAACTTATGCTTAGGGCCAAACTCCATTAGGACAGCTCTGACAAGATTTATGAACATAAAATATGACACCCCCCCACCCCTACACATAGAAAAAATAATTTCCTGCCTTAATTAAGACAAAATCCCCCCAAAACATCTTTGGAGACATGTCAGGAAAGATGATTGGAACACTGAATGTGTGATTGTGTGAACTGAAAATGGGAAGCAAACATATTTCAAGCAATGTCGGTGATTTAGAGATCAAAATGTATTTCCGTAAAATGATTGAGCTGTGTTTTATACTTTCTCGGTCCTGCATTCATTATCCCACAAAGCTATAGTATGACATGCTCTGTAAGCACTATTACCGTGCCCAAAAAGCAGGTGGGATTTCAAGTTGGGGGGTTACCATAAAACAAGAGAATGGCCCCTATCCATTTTCACAGCAGTGGTTGAATCCTGAATAATAATTCATATAACACGATTACATGATCTTCCTGGCAATTGAAATTGCATAGAGTAAATGTTAAATTGTATTTCTGTATTCTCAGTTTTTGCTTTTGATGGGGGTCGGTAGTGATATAAGATAGCAAATCAGCAGGCGCCTGCCTATTCACCACTCTGGATCTCAATTCTGCCGGAATGCAGATTTATATGTCTTTGTAATGTTTCCCTGCCCATAAAGGAAACAGTGACCATTCCGGCTCAAGTTCCCTTGCCTCCTATGTTTTTATAAGCTTTGATTTAATCCATTCGTTTTATGTTGAGTTCTACGACGCTTCTCATCGTATTCCCTGGTGGCTTGAATTTGCCAATTCCCAGGACAAGTTTGACAGCGATGTCTGGACGCAGAGTTGGGAACCAGCGAAACAGCATGGTCTGAGACATCAGCTGTTCTTCCAACTTCATAACGCTCTGCACATCACAGAGTTGCTTTTGGCCTTCTGCCCAGGTTCTCTCATGCTTAGCTTACATTCATGTTTCTCTCCCACAAACAGTTTCCTGGTGCCTCCTCTTGACAATGTGAGGTCCTGGTCTGTGGCAGCCCACAGCGGTGAAGAATACAAAAATGTACATCATGGATTGGGTCATTTGTACTTGATTCCCATAACGATTGAGTTGTTTAATTTTTTTGAACGCCTGCACACAACAATATTATGTTGTTTTAATCAAACTGTAAGCAAGTCATCAAGCCATGTTTCTAGTAATGTGGTAGATCATGTCCTAACCACTTGTCTGGAGAGACTCCTGCCACAGTGTAATATGTCACAGGGCAAATACAGCAACTCCGCACGCACGCACGCACGCACACACACACACACACACACACACACACACACACACACACACACACACACACACACACAAACTAGCGTGCACTCCTCCAGCTTTCACCACTTCCTTGAAAGACAATGAGAGGAAAGAAAAGTCAACAAACCAAAAGACAAACAGACTGATGAGGGCAATAAAAATAAAACGGACATACTGTAAGACAAGAGGCCCTCAAAATTTAGCAAAACCAAGGGGCGGGCGAGCTAAAACGTCATTTGTTTCGGTCATATCCTGATCCATTTGAGCGCAGTCACAGTATCATACCCTTCATGTCACCACCCTCATTCCTGCCAGGTCATGTTGCAGCTCCGACTTATGGGGGTGGCTGTTATGTGGTATAATCATAAAACAAGGTGTGGCATTTTTAAAGGTTCTTTTTAGTTGACGGTTTGTTCTCAGCTTTGAGCCAAGTATGGTGTAAGTGGTCATTTGTGACACACCTATGTGGGCACATCTTATGATCTACATAAAGCGCCCGTCAAATGGCAGGATTTGTACTTCTCTTACCCTAGTGACTGTTGGCAATTTTGGGTGGGGTCAGTGGCATAAATATTTTGAAGATACAATTTCACCAATTAGTCTGACTCGGAGCACATATTATTTTCAGATCAACATGCCCTGAGATGGTTGTAACGGCAACCTGAGTGCTAGTCAGAAAACGGCAGAGGTTTTAATGCTTGGCTTGCAGAGCCTTTGTGTTGGCTATGAGTTGCCCAAACCTAATGTAAATAAACATGACATGTCTCTTGAGTAGGTGGAATCTGGGTGGCACGTATTCTACAAGCCATATATGTAAAGACAGGACCGGGCTTGAAAAATGATTAAGAGCCATTGCGCAATACAACGGTTCGTAAACTTGGCAAAAGGTTGGTCATAGTAGCAATGCCAACTGATACAAGAAAAGTTTACCATTTGCAAGGAAGCAACTATATGCTGTGAATAACATGTTTGAACAATTGCTCAACTCAAACTGTAGAGAAAAAAAAAATATGTAAAATGTTTCCCCTGGGTCCAGAAAATGTGATTGGCTGGC
This sequence comes from Hippocampus bargibanti, assembly GCF_051943395.1. Taxonomy (NCBI): domain Eukaryota; kingdom Metazoa; phylum Chordata; class Actinopteri; order Syngnathiformes; family Syngnathidae; genus Hippocampus; species Hippocampus bargibanti. The sequence goes on from NC_142746.1 coordinate 16,003,936, forward strand.
AATCAGATCATGATGTACCCCGTGTAAAGCCCATGGACAGATGAAATGAACTCCAGCATGGCCGTGACCCTTGTCAGGATAAATGGATTCGAAAATGGATGGATGGATGGATGGATGGATGGATGGATGGATGGATGGATGGATGGATGGATGGATGGATGGATGGATGGATGGATGGATGGATGGATGGATGGATGATTCCATTCAGCAAGGTTCAACTCAGTTTGAGGGAGGATTCTGTAATGTTCTTGTTGAAAGAGGGCAATCCCTTTCCAACATGAATTAACTTGTCAGTAATGTAAACGGAGCACCAATTACTCTCAAAACATCTCCTGTGATGACTCTGTAGTCATGCCATGCTGAGCTTAAACGTGGATGTCTTTCAGTTTTTGCTTTTTAACCCCAATAAAAGGGCGATGATGGTCATCGGCCCTGCTCATCAGCGGCACCCATTGAGTTAAGGACAACACTTTGAGTCTTGATAAAAGTACTGCCAAAGTACTAAAAGTATGATAATTGGGTATAACAAAATCATGTGGACATTAACAACATTAGTTGAATCAGCAAGACAGTCAGACATCAGCACCCAAGAATCCTGCTCCTTTGACATTGCAGCTTTGAAGTGGGCCCCCTCCCTCTGTCCTCAAGTGTGGGTGGAGAGTTGGAGCTTAAAATGAGTGAGAAATGACGGAGGGAAGGATGAGAGAACATGAGGAAGTTACTCACATGGAAGTGGGGGCTTTCCTGGAAGGACATCACCCTGTGTGTAACTGTGTTGGAGCAGAGCGCTCTGCCTTATCATCCTGCACAACGAGCACCTGAATCAATATTTGCACGAGTGCTCAATTTAACATTTGGGTGACCCCTTTGACACAGTTTCAAAATACGCCCCAGCATGGTAGCTCAAGCCAGCCCATAATGAAACATGCGATCAAAGTAATTGAGACTATTTTGTCGTAGAAAAAAAATAGTTAAAAAAAATGTTTCTGTGAAACAAAATGAGTTTATATTTTGTTAGTTTGTTTGAAGTGCATTAGGATTCATTTGATGGATTCCATTCCCAGATGGGTCGCGAGGGGTGCTGCAGCCTATCCCAGCCATCTTCGGACATTAGGCGGGGGACACCCAGAACTGGTTGCCAGCCAATCATAGGGCACACAGAGACAAACACCCATCCACACTTACTCTCAAACCAAGGGACAATTTGGAGTGTTTAATCAGCCTGCCATGCATGTTTTTGGAACGTGGAAGGAAACCAGAGGACCCAGACCGGGTCTTCAACTCTCAACATCTGCACACTGAAGTTGGCGTGCTAACCACTCAACTACTGCGCTGCCTGTGTCTCTTCATGTTGGGTCCAACTTGACAATTTACCATATCATTGAAAGTCAATATACTGTAAATGAACAAGATTCAGCCACCAAATGTTCAATAGTAGCTGACACTTGACTTACCGGTAATTATAATGAGACTTTGTAGAAGTAAGAGATGAACTTCAAATGACGATATTTGGCTCAACCATTTTCTAGCGTACAATGAGGAGCTTTTATATTGCATTGCCATTTCCTTACTTTAGAATGCAGGACACATTTGGCGCACTTGAACTGACACCTGTCCATAAGCAAAGTCACAAGGCTGCAGGGAGCACATGACTAAGGGATTTAGACCTAAAGCAATGGATAGAAGCAGAAAACAAGAAAACACTTGAGTTCAACAGCCTGTGCGCAGTACCCCCGGATAGGTTGTGATGAACGGTCACATGAATGTGATTCGTGCAACGGCTCAGGCCCTAATTATATGGGAAAAGAGTGTAGTGTGAGAGTTATGGCAGGGATCATGGTTATGTGCAAAGAAACTGTAGCTGACCCCCTGTACGAGGTTGAGAAGAAAAACTGAGAAACCTTGAGTAAGCGAATGTGAGGAACTTGGAAAGATAAGTCACTGGGAGAAGGTGCATATGGCAAAAGAAAAGGGGGAGTCCAACTGTTCTTTTCGAAAGACAAGGCGCATATAGGCCAGCTTTTGAAAGTCACATCAACACCACATAGTCCTGAGAGGAAGGGGGTTGCCCAGCAGGAGCCACAGACAGGAGGGTGAGCAGGAACAAGGGAACATTCGCTGCAGCGCCGATGCTGATCAGGGTCCATTTTGAGCCTGGGCCTTGGAATTCCTTTGTTCCCGTCACAGGTCTCTGTTTCACCCCCGCCTTAATCCCAGACTGCCTTGAACCCAGTAACATAGACCAGGGCAGGTAACTCTGCTACTGGTGTTACTCTCTGTTTACAGCCGAATTCCTCATATTGCAACCACTTGCATAAATATTAAAGAATTGTGGTGGTGGCTTCGGCAGAAACAAACAAGAAAACAGTTGGAAGAGTTGAGTCGATATTCCCTTAGAAAACAGACCTCTAACAAAGCAAGAATGTGGAGTATTGAACAGTTTGCTGTGTTTGTTTCAGGGGTAGAGATATGTTTGTGTTTTTTCAATCCACAAAGAACAACACCAAAAATCCTCTTCTGTCATCGTGAGCGAAATGGTCATTGGTAACACATTTTCCAAGAGTAAAGAAATCTAACAACACTTGTGCTTTTCCTACAATGACCATGGTCAGAGTGCCTTAAGCCCCCTCCACAGAGCTGCCAAGAGGAGTCAGTCGTACACTGTGCAGCACTCGCAAAGCCCTCTCCCACGGCTATTAGTGACCATTCATCTGGGGAGCCTGGGAAAATGCCTTTCCAGCTTGTGGTGACCATGGGGAAAGAGACTGGCAGGTGTTCCCTCCTCTCTAAGCCCTGGCACCTGTGCAGGAAGAGGAAGAAGTACCCAGCTCTGCCGTGGGCAGAAACGAACTCAGAGTACCACCAAAAGTTATTGTCACACCTACAGCAATACAAGTAAAGACACGTCTCAACCTTGAAGTCGCACGTACAAAGGGGCTTTACGTTGAAAGATCACCTTTGCTACCTCATCCAATATAGAGCAGATAAAAAACATCTGGTCTTCCGGTTGGTAGTTAGATTGGCTATTGTATGTGTACTGTAGAGTGGTCCTTTTCTGACGCAATACATGGCATCAACTTTGTTAAGATGTATAAATGAACTTAGTGTTATGTTTGAACAATTTATCAGGTTTTTTTTTGATTGAATTCATGATTCCAGACAACAAATTGAATCTAAACGTGTTGGTTGCATTCACCCTTTCATGCACCCTGTAACATGATAACATGATAAAATGTCCACCAGAACCGCTGTTCTTTAAAGAGTTAAAGTAGGGGAGTGCAATTCCAGTCCTGGAAGGCCACTACCCTGCATATTTTCCATCTCTCCTTGTTGCAACACATCTGATTGAAATGTTCAGATCATCAGCAACATCTGTGGAAGCCTGATATTAAACATGTGTGTAAACCTGTTAATCTAGAACGTAAACCGTCACCAGTCAGGCGGCTGTAGACCCTTATCATGGCTCATGAAACTTTTTGGTGTTGTAAAAAATGTTGCGGACCGCTTTTGAAATGAATACAAAAGGCTAAAATGATCCACAATTACAAACGTGTGACAACTGACCATTGAAATGTGTGAATCATAAAATGATTAACGGTACCTTTCACGGTAAAAGCTGTAGCAGGTGCAAGCTCCTTTTTATTCTTTGGTTGTCTTCCATTTTGAAAGGACTCAGAGTACCGCTCGACTCTTTGAGCGACAGCATCACGAATCAGAGTTGTAACTTCCTATAAAACAAGAACGTTTCATTAGATTTAGCAACACGCTACTGGACTACTCAACTTCTGTACACCGTGATTGAACTTGTGACCGTGGAGAGGCAATGAGTGTGCAGGTCTGGAAGAAACAAAGTGCTGAACAATAAAACCCCCTTACCCACAACAAGAATAGAATCAAAGACCCCAGTCATTTCACATTCCACGCTCATGTTTTCTTTCAAAGCCACAAAGCAGTAGAGAAGCTATATATTCACTCACACATGTAATCGCACGCACTCTCTTCTCATTGTGTCCCTACCTCGATGTGGCTTGTAGTAAACCAGCTGGCGTCCTCTTGACTGCCCAGGGGCCGAACGTGAAGATCCACCAGAACAGCAAAGTTCCCACACTGAAACACAAAGAGGAAGGACGGCCACAGGTTGCCGCAGGCCACCGAGCTCAGAGACAACAAAGGAAATCAGAACGCTAGTGACTGACAGCGAAAGAAACCACAAACGACCCCCTATGTCAGTAATTCCCAACCAGTGTCTTATTTTTGAGTTGGTGACGATACCTACCGTGACGTCACGGTAGGTACCGTCACTGACCGAGAAAGTGACACACAATGCATTTTGGGTACTTTGTTTGGTCTGAAAACTTCATGTTGATCCGTGTTGATGGCAAAATTAGAAGGAAAACACATAAATAACGTGATGGTGAATTGTTGTGTGTTGCACCAACACTATTATTTTAGACTAGCTGAAACAAATTCCCAGCAGACAAATCAGCCCGTTTCCAACGGAGCTTGGGCGCCATCTTGTGCATTTTCTGGGACGCTACATTGCATTCCAGACGCCTCAAAATGACACGGATACTTCTTTAATCGATTGCAAACTTTTATGCTTTCCTCCTCATAACTATCATCATCATCATCATGTTCGTAACTGGATGAGTAACAAGAAAGAATCTTCTCCGAATCTGAAACCATTGTTTTGATTCTCGAGCAAGGCAAGACGTCTTGGCGTGATGTCACGAACAAGGGGGCGGAACCTTCTAATACTGAAACTTTGTGAGGTGATTTTGAAGTAGTTTTGGGACACTTTAAGCCATTTTTATTTGTGTTTTTCATTTGACTAAAAATATCAGCCTGTGTGTTTTAGGTATTTTAGATGCTATAAAACGTTTTTCTGAAATCAGTTAGGAAACAAAAAAATGGTGTCGGTTGTCCCTTAAAGCATAGTCAGTTCTAGACGTCTGCAAAACTATTCATTTCAGGACACACACTTTCAGAGGCAGCCATGGAAATAGAAACTAAGATGCCCCCTATCAATGTATAATTAACCAAAACGGAAGATAGTGATTATGCCACATGGAGCACCATAAAACAGTGATCCCTGATCAGAAGACGCCTGAGTGCCATGAGAGATCACCTGGTGTGCTGTGAGAAATGACCTAACGATGTCCAAAAATCATTATATACTAATTACAAAGCCATCATTGTTCATTGATCTATGCAAGCAATGTGTGGTGAAAGGCAGAGAGCAATTCATTGTTTTCCTTTTAGATGCCAGAAGGTGCAATAAAACCAGTGTATCCACCTGTTACCTTTCAAAAAAACAGACTAAGTCATGGCTTCCTGTGAGTATGTAAGCTTTGCGATCTGTTAAACAGGCCCAGATTTTACACTACATAAGTCAATTTGTGACTAACCGGACATGAGCCTTATTTCAGCATGTTTGTTCAGTGGTGTGAATTGGGATTTTTCTGATACAAAACAGGTGTTTTGGCACAATAATGGTTAAAAACACTGTCTTAAAGGACTATTTGTATTGCACATCTGAGAGGCTCATGAGGACTCAGAACATGGCTGCAAAGTAGATTTCAGAAACTCTCCAGCATTGTGTCAACGACAATAAGCTCCATAAGTGGCAGGGAGGCCAGAACCGACGCGGGTAGTTAACGTTCTGTTACATCTTTGCCGAGCTGCCCCGATTATGATTTACACATGAGTGCAAAAGAAAGCAATTGACTATGGGTCTCATGTGAACATCGCCTCTCCTTGGGCAAGCCAGCCAAGAACTGAGACCACCTACAATATAAGACAACATAGCCAGTAGTACTGTCCTTTAAATAGTATGCACGAAAATGCAGCAAACTTGGGGTAACAAACAATTAAAAGGAGAAAATAAAAAAAACACTTCAGGCTTAAGTCGAGCAGGAAACTGCTGCGTAGATTGAATAAAATGTTACACTCAAAGCTCCGTTTTGAGCCGGGCCAATCCCCTGAGCCGAAGTTGCACATTAAATGACTGAACTCAACAACCCAGCTCTGAGGGATGTCCCCAAGGCCTTGCACTCAAAATGACGCCAGTGCAGAAACAAATGGGTTAAGGTCCTAATTTTGGACACAAGCCTATACCAACCCCTAAGTTTGTCTTGTTAAACGCAATCCAGCCTCAAGAATAAACATGTGGCTGCTGGTATTTCAAGGTCTGGATCGTTTAACGCCTCAATGATAGTGTTTGCATTGTAAATTGTTTGGTCTCAGAAGGTACTTTTACAAAGAATAATGAATTTTATGATAAATTATAGTGGCATGATTACTTGGCGATTACAAGATCAGAGGTTAGCATCAAATAATTCTCATAAAGCAGGTGCAAGAATGATGATAGAGACGAACCAGCCCAGCATATGGAATTGTCCACAGAATTGGGCACATGTATTTTTTGTTGTTACCAGCAAGCTGCATGACCAATATCAAGTATTTCCAAAGGCACAGAAGCACTCAGTGTTATTTATTTGTAATCATACCACTTATACGGACTGGACTTGTAGTCAACAAGTCACTGGGATGCATTAAATTGCACTGTTTAAATATGTGCACGCTGTCAATCGGTGTCAGTCCTCCTCTACATATCAGTATTCTTCCCACCCTTCGCTCTTTGTCTCTCAGCAGTTCACGGTTGACTGGTGGTCTTAGCTGACTGCCTCCAACAATTATGCGTGTGTGGGAAAACCTAGCAACAGAGGGTCAGGTCTTGTCCATCAAAACTGACAGAAAGAGACAGGGGGTGCAACAGTGATTTTTTTTTTGGGGGGGGGCTCCATTTTTGACATGAGCTCAGCTGGTTCGGGGATCTAACCTTTCACATTTCAGACCGTCCCAGAAGAAGTCGATACAAAACACACATATGTATACAGATTTTTAGCAGTGTACCGAATGCTAATTATCTGTGTTGGTTGACTCACTCACACAAGATGCTGGCCATATATCCTACCTTGAATCACAAGACATACCTAATAGCTTCAAATTAAACACGCTAATATGAGCTCAAAAGGAGAATACAAGTTTAATTTAATCAATATCTTGGTGGGAGCAGTAGAGTTTCATGAAAACCTATTTGGAGAGAATTGACTGGGTGAATCCCCCAAAGTAATTCATCAGCTTCTGTTTTAATCTTTTACTTGGGCAAACAGCCAGACATTGACAGTAGCAAACGTGGGTTGGACTAACTTCTTTTTATCGCATCAGAGGCGCAGGCAAGACCTGATGGCCTTAATGATAAGCATCAGTCAACCCTTCAGTCAAAAACAGCATGTGATTTCTTCTGAGACTGGAGGGGTGGGGCTGGAATGTAAACTAATGTAATCACTATAATGAGAACGCTATTAATTTACTTAGGAAAAGAATTACCGAAATGAAAATTCCCCTTTCAGCGACAACGTTAAAAAGAGTGTGCTGAGATTTTCCAAAAGGACATTGGTGATGAGTATGGCAAATTGTATGGCAGAATGAAGAGGGGCACAAGTGACACAATCTAATTTGATAACAAGTGTGGAACTTCCATGACATTTCCATCATGTGGTTTAAAGTTGACATGTGCTTGCACAAAGAATTACCGCTGGATCTGAGGTGAACTCTGCCATGAACTATGACCTCCCCTTTTTTCGTGAGATATCCACTAGCACCACGAGGCTTGAATAAAGGCGCACAAGGACCGGAAAGAGGCCAAGATATTTCAGAATACCCGTTTAATGCGTGAACTTTAAAAGCCGCCGTCTCAGCAATTATTGCTGCACATGCCATTCTTTTAAACTGTCAGAGACCTTGGCTTGAGAGTGTTTAAATACCCAGACGTATTCATTAATCAAATCGATTAACTGTTTTTTTGTGCAGTAAACAATTTCATTCGTAATTGTCTGCGAGACAGTTTCACTTGTTGGAAAGAACGCTTTGATTATGATCCAAGTGCTAAAGAAAGTTCCTCTTTTCATGGGATGCTTTGTTCTTGGTCTTTCACAGGCCGTTTTAGCACCATGGACGTAAGATGACGGCAGAATGACAAGTGGCAAAAAAAAATCATGATAGAAAATACCAAATCTTTTGTTCCACCATCTTTTGTGCGCTGACACAAAGTGCGTGAATAGGAGTGCGCCTTTATGAAGGCAAAGCTAAACCTAACCTGATTATTCCTGCTGCCAAACTTGTAACTATGGCCCGACAACAGAAATATCTCAAACAAAAGATCACCGCTGCCCACCACAGGCTAAACAAGAATCAAAACACCGCCATTATATTTTAAGCCAGTAAATAAACAATTCCTGTCACGAGCTTACTGATCGTTCCCCTCTGTACTCCAGTGCTCTGGTCTATATCACTTTCAGTTCCAAAAACACTCGCTACCTTTCCTTATCTCCCTTCTGGACCTGGCTGTCGGTTGTTGCTGCTCTGAGATGGGCACAGGGCCGAACGCGGCGAGCAACTTCACCCGCCTCCCCGCCCCGCTGCCCTTTGCCTTTGCTATCGCAACATATAAGAGCCAGACCTTCTCAGACTGCACTTAGCTCAGAGGCTAACACTAAACAGCCACAGATGTTTACATTAGATGAGAGAGGGCAGCAGATGCGGTCTCATTCAGTAAAACTTGCATCTGTCCCTTTTTCGGACTTTCTCTTTCTGGAGTCTGCAAACAATCCAGCGGAGTGCACTGGATTGGTGGTGGGTGTGACATCTTTTCCGAAGGTTTTATTTGACTCATTTTCAAATCTCTCTGTGAGTCACCTGGGTTTCCCCTCAAAATAAATAAACAAAAGTTCACCACTCCGATTTTTTAAACTGCTAGACACTGAGTGGTGAGGCTCAAGAAGGTATTATTATAATTGAGGGAAGAATGTGAGTGTGTGTACGTTGCATGCATGCGTATGCATGCCAGTGATTTGTGTGCAAAGCACCCTTCATGCAGGTGAATGTAAGCACACCTTAGTCCTCTTTTTTGATCATAAAAAGGAGACACAGCCCAGGAGTGGAATTTGAACAGCAAGAACAGACAAGAATATCTCCAAGAAACGGACGCCAAACAAAACTTGGGTAGACACTGCCTCCAGAAATTGGTGGATACCAATTGCTGGCTGGGAAGTGTTTGGTTTCATTTCGGAAGGTAAATTACACACATTATTAAGCAGTGCTACATTTTTTTTCCTGTGGCCCGTGTCACCTCCTTCGGCAACTTAAGAGGTTTTTGCTATGTTGGCAAATGTCAAAATGTTTGCTCTGATAGTGGACAGGAACATGATGTGTGGTCCCACATGGTCTCATCTACAGAGCGACAACAACACTAAACAGTGCATAAACCTCTGACATGAAAATGTTCTGCGGTGCCTCAAACATTGTCGACTAAAAAAAAACAGTCCAGTTTCTGCCGCCGCTTTTGACATTAGATGTTTAGAAGTCGGTGGTGCATTGTGCTAATAAAAGGCAGATTGTAGGGTTCTAGAGTGGTAATGTACTGGCAGTCAGCATTTCAGTGGATGTTTTTGCCTGCAGGACCTTTTCGGGAGGTCTATGAAGTGGCAGATGACTACACAGTCTGGGCCTATAGGAAAAGTCCACCCCCTTCAGTTGTGAATAAAGAAAGTTCAATCAGGCTTACTAGTTGACAATTCTCGTAAACATGGAACTGTGAACCAAAGAACATGATGCGTAAATGCTTTCACTACAAAGGGCACACTTACATGCATTCCTCAATATAATGTTAAGAATGTTGTCCGAGAAGCTAGTCCATTTACTAAAATCCCCGGTGACAGCAGTGTTAGCTCTGTGAAAGAGAAGCTAGTTGCAGTACCTTGAAACCTATTGTTTAGCCTGATCTCTTTTTACATGCTTGTTTGTGGTTCCTTGGGCGAGTGTGGTTGAGCCTCTGAGCTGTTTCTCATGCAGAATAAGACAACTGTATCATTATGTGCCCAGTGGGAAGGAACCCACCGTGAACCTCTAGCCGTTTAGTCTCCCTCCCACAACCAAGTGATGGTGGTGCGTGGGGGGGGGGGGGGGGGTGGCCTTTATGCAGGCATGCATATGAAACAAATAAAGGGGAGTCAATGCCATATCTGGTCAGCTGGGCACACATGGAATAGTGGAGGATGTGGAGATCAGTATGTCTGAAGCCCTTTTTCAAAACTCAATAAATGAAACATCAACAAAGACGAGATCATCAGCTTTGCCTGCATTTAACAAAATAACCTAAGGTGCATTGTTGCTGACAGAGAATCAGATTGAGGATAAACATCTCTGATTTTTTCTTAAATATGTGTTTCCTGCTTTGTATGTGATGACATTCTCACTACAACAAAGACCCAGGGGGAGGAAATCCATAGTTGACTTTGCACCGGAATTAAGATAAACCGTTTAAACATGTTACAATGCTTCCCTCTAGTGGTTATTACTATAGCATAATAAAACGATTTTAATGTAAGGCTCTGTTTTTTTTCCTTTTGGGTTTAAACCAATACATACGTAAAATAATTTCGTAGTACACCATATAAAATACAATGCTGTATTACACAATTGACAAAGTCCGACATTCGATGGCCCGTATCTTCCATGTTTTCGATACTGTACATGTATTCCCTTCCTCCAAATAAGATTCAAACGATCGTGGTTGTTATCGGGCTCCTGCGGAGCTCTGCTGATGAGTCGACTATTGAATGTGTTGGAAGAGGGAAGCATCAAAAACATACAGTAAACCGAAGCCCAGACGTTGACAGCGTCCTGTTGAAGGGGCGGTGTTATCGCACCGGTGTAACGCTCTTCCCGTTTGAGAACAACCACATCAACTGGACCAAGCCCGGGCAAACGTCCTACCGTATATTACAACGCTGTATATAGCATATAACTTTTCCCCACTTACCTTAATGACAAATTTGTGAGGTGTCATTGGAGTGGTCGGAGTACAGCAGTTTTCGCCTGAAAGTATACAGTGCATGATTAAACTATGAATTGTACAATGTTACATTCATCCTGCACACGTGTCATTCTTTTCACGCTGAAAGTGTGAATTTGAAAATGCATACTTCTACGTTAAAATATGACTACATTTCCTACCGCTCGTAGTTTTGAATTTATGTTGGCGCCGGAAATGACGTCGCCCACGCATGTTACTTGCGACGACAACCAGTGTAAACGTACTCGCTGTTAAGACCTCGAAAAGCACGTAACCCAACGTTTTGTTAATATATTTGCCGACACTTGGATTTTGCTATTTTTCTTTTTCATAACTAGAGCATTTTCGAAACAATTTCATCTGTGCGACCGTTGTACATGTAGGCCCAGCAGGACCCAAAACGTTGGCCGCTGCTATGGAAACAAGTATTCAGTGAAGAAGCCTGTAAGAGATTGGAATAAACAAACAAGTTCACTGATGAACAGTTGTTCAAGTATGATTACAATTGAACTCGATATAACACAGGTGTGTAATTGAAAAACATAATTATGTGGTTTAATGCACATTCTTCAGATGAAGTTTTAATTTCGATCAGGCAAAATCGTGTTTTCAAACTCTTTAGTCTTCCGTCGAGAACTGCCAGGCAGGGGATCAAGAGGAAGTATAGTGGAGGTTTATGGATGTTGTCAAAGAGGACATGAAGGGCTCTGGTGTGAGTGAAGCGGATGCACAAAACAGGATTAAATGGAGGACACTGATTCGCCCTGGTGACCCCTGAAGGGAAAAGTCGAAAGGAAAAGAAGTAGTCTTACATCTACCAGCTTATCAGCACTACCGTGCCAAGTGTGCTGTTCCAGGTGAACATTTCGGAAATGAGATGTCTCGACTCGTTAAGAAATCACCAGCGCTCTGCACAGATCTGCCGCTAGAAAACAGTGACATTTTTAACAAACTTCATCTTTTGGGTCAGCTTCTCAGATCTTGTTTTGGTCCATCTGGCAGACTTAAACAGATTCACAACAATATCGGAGGACAAGTTGTGACCACCTCAACGTCATCAGTACTACTTCCAGCCATTTATTCATCGACACAGTTTATAAATCTAATTTTAGCCTCAATTCGCAATCATGTTTCTCGTTTTGGTGACTCCGGGTTGTTTGCAGCCATTCTTTGTGTTACTCTTATTGAAAAACTCAATCAGTCTGGTCTCAGACAAAACGAGGCTATCAGGATAAATAAACACCTGTTGGGCCTTTGTACCACTTATCTTGAAGAAGACGAATGTGGTTGCAAAGTCAAACTCGACTTTAGCAAGAGTGACAGTTTAATCAATTTGGCTAACAGTATTCTCTACAGCAAACCAGCTACTATGCTAAGAGATTGTGAAACTCTTCACATCAGCAAGTTGGTTGTGGAAGCATTTTTACTGACTGTTCCGTCTGACAGCAATGGTGTAGTATCTTTGGGCATGACGGTAATTGTGCCTATTGAGGGTCTTCCTGTCATGGAATCTAGGGTGTTTCCAGGATTATTAGTTGATGTTCCAGTTGGTTTTGATGACTTAGAGGTGAGGAATTTCCCCTGTCAACCATTACGTGTGGTATTAGTCAGTACATCCCTTGCCGGTAATCTTTCTGAAATCGGAGATGGACAGATTGAGGTCCAACACGGCACCGACATAGACTCTCAGATCTTGGATCAACTCCTCGAGATTGGCAAACAGGTGTTCAACGATAACGTCAAGATATGTGTTTGCCAGAAGGTTATTCATCCAGTTCTGCAGCATTACCTGAGGAGTCATGGCGTGATAGTTGTCGAAAGAGTGGGGATTAATCTCATGCAGCCTCTTGTTCAACTCACAGGTAGCCACAACTTGTGACATATTCTATATATAACACATATGACTAGTTTTAAATTTATAGCCCTTAAGTGTTGCAAAAAAATGTTGCTATAAATGCATCCAGAATGCATTCTGGTAACATCTAAATTTGGGGGAAATATCTAACATGTAAATCATCACATTCTTGGATCTCAATGTGAATTATACTTGTGAGCTGTACTGAGTCTGTACCTTTATTCATTATACTTTTTTGTCTCTCTCAATAGGGGCTCAGCCTTTGGCAACATTACACTCTACGATCCCTCACAAGGCCTATGGACAAGTGGGAAATGCCACCTTAAGACAGTTTGGATCCAAAAGTATGCTACATTTATATCCTGCTGAGAATTCCGTCATTTGTACCACAGTCCTATGCCACAGAAATGAGACTATGTTAAATGAATTGAAGGTACGATTATAAACACATCCCCATTCAAGGTTACACAGTATTGTATGTTGTTTACTTGTGTCTCTGTGGTTATGAAAGGTGGCATGCCAAAAGGCAGAACACGTGTTACGACTTACCCTACGGGAACCATTTGCTTTACTTGGAGGCGGCTGCACTGAGACCCACTTAGCTGCTTACATCAGACACCAAGTAAGAACATTTCTTAAGTCTTATTTGCTATCACTATTTCCTCTACTAAATTGTCGTGTTTTTATCCTAGTGTGGTGACGCTGGTCGTGCATCACTGTTTGGCTGCCTGCGAACAGAGTACCTTCTTGGTGTTGAAGCTTTCTGTAGCTCTCTTGAGTCTGTGGCTGCAGCCCTACAGCATGACAGTGAAGATTCTCTTCTTGATCTGACTTGCGCTCACCACTGGACCCTTCCAAAAGATGTGACAAAAGAGGACATGGAGAGTTGTGAGAGAAAGTGTGGCTGCGGGCTATTAAAGAACACACAGATGAAAAGGTGGTGTCACCTGAATACTAAATATCCCGTATTCTCACCTGCATCCTTGTCTCCAGATGTTACTGCACACGCGCATGTGCTTGACTCCTTCACAGCGAAACTCAATGCTCTTCAGGTTGCTATTGAAACTGTAAATGTCATCCTCGATATACGATATGCAATACAAGATGTAAACTAAATTAAAATGTTAAGATTAGATTGTGCCGAGAAAAATGATGGAATAAAAAGAAAGGATGAGCCTACTACAGCAAACTGTAATAACATAAAAATTGTGCTACTCCCTTTATTTTATGTCAAAACAATCAAAGTACATAGATTTTTTTTTTCAATAACCATCATTTGACATTTATTCAAGCAACCTGAAACTTTCTAAGAATAACATACACATTCAAGATGGCGCCGCAATAGTGGCCGCCTTTACAGCAGCTCCTGTATTTTGTTTTTCTACTTCTTCCTTTCGTTTCCTCTTACTTTCATCACTTTGCTGCTGTGAAATGTAAATTTCTCCACTGTGAGACTAATAAATGCTAATCCAATCCAATAGTTTCTTTCACTGCGAGACTAATAAATGCTAATCCAATCCAATAGTTTCTTTCAATTCTGAATGCCTCCCTCCATTGACTTGTTTCACAACGGGATGTATTTTTTAAAGTAAAAATGGAATCAGAGCCTTTCGAGACTTGGAGTAGGACTTGAAATTCCTGTTATAAAACCTAAGAAGGGAAAAAAACTGCAAATGAGTCTGCGTGCCACCCAGTTGGTATAGTGTGTCAGTAGTGCAAAGCTTTTAGTCGTGGTCACCTGTGATGGTAAATTGCTCTTGGGCCAATGAAACATGTCGTAAACAAAGCAAAAGACAACGACGGAAGGCCCCATGTGGCCATGGCATAGCCAAACCACTCGACAATCTCTCCGAAGTAATTTGGAGCAGATACATACTCAAAAAGGCCACCTGTCAGAAAAATTCAAAACACAAGTGATTCCACGCGTAGCCAGTACCACATGAGTTCACCATGTTAAACTTTCTTACCTTTAGGGACCTTGTAAGTCACTTCCCCCCTTTTCCTCAAGTTACGTAGACAATAATCACTGTGCATATTGATTGCCATCCCAGTGTAAAACAATAATAAACCTAAAAGAAACCCTCATAATTATTATTTGAAATTAGGTAGATAGAACTGTGTGTGTAAATGAGTGATGAATTTTTGATTTGCAACAAAATGTAGCCTACATGTCAAAATGCTTCAATTGTGTTTTGACACCCACCGATTTTGAGGCGACAGTCAGTCTTCCACTCATCCAGGTGAGCACAATGCAACAGGTAGTATCCCTGCAAGAATCCATTTGTGGAAGTAAAGAAAATTGCTCCCACCATCACATTCAGTGGGTATGGTTGTCCTCTGAGCAGAAACGAATAGATGAATGTTCTGAGGTAGAAAGAGGGTTCACAAAGCAAGTTAAATGTTTAACAAGGCTTATCGATACAAGTTAAATGTGCACCCAACGTGACTTTCTGGTCAGTAGGGGTCAAGCCATACATAATTTCATGCATTTTCATGGAGGCCTTTATCATTGATCCTCTTGAGTGTGAATTTGGCAACCAACAAGTCCGTCATACTGTCAAAATATTACGACATGATCATGTCCAATTAACTCATTCACTGGCATTCCCGAATTTGTTCGGGAATTGAAAATACTACGTAGAGCGTCATTCCCAAATTAGTTTGGTTTTCTTTTTTCTTGCTTCGGTGCTGATGAAGCACCGGCAAGAACTCTGGCAATGTTTTTCCCTTCCACGGGGGGCATCATTTCCCCTGTTTCCATGTTAGTGCTTTGTTCCAGCTTCAGCTGTTGTTAAATATAAACCAATTATGTATGTACAGTATTGCATTGTATTTTGGTCAGCCACTCTCACTTCAATCTCATATAACTCCAGGCCCATCTACTTTTGGAATTAACACTTTTTTTGATGAAAGAAGAGAGTCTGCGATTTCTTACGCTGCATTGAATGTTTATATAGTCCTAAAACTCAATATTCTGTAGGTTCTGGAATTCGAGTGACAATGACAAAAACCCTGGCACTGGAGTGGACACATTTTTGCACATGTTTGGCAGTGAATGAGTTAAATACAATTGCTGTGCTCTTCATGCACTGACATACAGTACATCCATTCCTTATCTCATTTGCATGCAGTCTTGCCGGTAAAATGTAGTTGCATATGTCACGGCTGTCGCTGTTAAATGTGCAAACGTGAAAACAGATGTCCTCACGGCTGCTTTTTCGTTACCTGTAAAAATAGTGCAGGCAAAATGTTCCAAGTAGTAGCATCATTCCCACATTGTATGGTTTTTGTGAAGTGAGCATCAGAAGTATCGGAATCAAAATCGCTGGTAACTCCTGAATGAACCAGGCCAGGCGGGCTGGCACCAACCTGATGTGAGGAGTGTGTTTCATGTGGCGCCCATAGCAGGTTTGGATTTCCTTATGGCGGTATAGGTGCCATAGTCCTGCCAAGACCACACCAAAGCTGAGATAGTTCAATAAATCCTTATTGCAGTACATCCTGTTGGTCGATTTAATTTCTTTCCCTCTTGTGGAGTACTCAATAATGTCAAACGGCCCCTGTGGAAACTTTCAAAAGCAAAGAGAAGTGTATCACCCGTGAGTTCATTGTGTGCATATACAAAGGTCACGGACGGAGGACAGACAGGCAAAATAGGCTAAAGTGCCTATCTCTGGTGAATTTATTAATTTTACCATTTAAAGACTTAGGGCGATGTAAAAAAAACACTGTAAGGGACAATGTCAGGGTATCATGTAATGCAAGTCTTTAGTTTCCACAGCTGGGTGCACCCATGGGTTACATTTAATGCAGATAAAACCATCTGATTATTGCTGTTCAGTTATTTGTAGCCGGTAGTAAATGTATGTCATGCCACACAACAAGTTTTGGTCAAACTAAAATATATTCTAGTTTCATTGATGCAATATCGTCCCTAGAGAAAGAAAATGGTATTTGAAATGTGAAGCGTGTAATGTAGGACTGATAATTTCAATCAAATATGCTCTCCAAAACATTTTTCTTTGTCTCCTCCTTCTGGTTACTTTTCAAATAGACGTCTCTGCTACGTTCAATATGAATCAAGAAATTCTAAATTAGAATGACAAAAAAAGTTTATACCATTAAGGGTAAAATGTATGCCACTTCAGATGCTGAACCAAAAAAATGCACTTTACCAGTTGGAAATTGGTAAAGCAAACAATTTACAGTCAGTCACAATGAATGTCATACATACGACATGAGCAAATGCACATTTAAATAATCAGTTTAAATCTTTCAGTTCGTCAATGACTTAACAGCTCTAAAATTCAGGGAGCAAATCATAGATTTTAGACAGAAGCCTGCAAAACAAAAATTAAATAACTCATACGAAGTCGAGATGGTGGAGTCGTATAAATACCTTGGCAGTTACACTGTCTTGAATTATTGTACGGGTGCTCAAACTTTGTTTTGGAACAAAGATACCTTTGTCAAGCAACCTCGACGCAGCATTCGTTTATTGCGCAAGATCAACTCCTTTTCACCGAGATACCGTCTTATGTCATGATGATCAGGCTTTTAAAATCCTTTCAACCTTTTTTGTTCGTACAATGGGCCGTTAAAGCCAAAACACGTGTCTTTGCGGCTTAGTCAACGTATTCTCCAAAACAACTGTGGTCAAGCAGCGACAGAAAGATAACATTTAAATCAAGATTACTGGGATCCTTGTCCATCAGAAAATGGATGGATGGATGGAAGAATGAATGAATAAATGTGAGTCTGGTGAGGATAATGTCGACTCTGAAGTCAACTCATTTTAAACGAGTCCAGTTTGCCTTGGTATTCCATAGTAAAATGTCAGCTTTATATGATATGATTGTATCGTGGATTTCATTCAATTTCTCATTAGAATAGATAGCGTTGGGAGAAAGAGTCGGCCTTACTCTCCCTCCGCGTGTTTGTTGACTTTCGGATGATTTTGATGATCCAAATAATAATAATAATACATATAAGTTTTTCTGTGGGTGAGCAGCGGCAGGCACACGTGCCAGCGTAAACTCAACCGGAAGTAACTCAGATAGAACGCTAGCTAGCTAATAGATAGCTAATATTGTTGACATTGATGGTGCCCAGTCACTTTTTTTAGAACAGGCTACTAATGTTGTAGATGGAGGTGCTTGCTACCTGGTGCCCACACTCACCATCATTGACTCAACTAGCTAGCTGACAGCTATCCAGCTAATAAATAGCAAATAGATAGCTAGCAAGGTAGCCAGCCAGGTAACTAGGTAGATAGATAGATAGCTGGCTGGAAACGATGAACAGCACCTTCCAAAGTTTTTATTCTTTTCTGTAGTTTACGAATCGATTCAGGGTGCAGAGAGTTTCTGGTTTCGTCAGGAAAAACCAAAGGAAACAGACACACATTTATATTGGTATCATCTGTTAATGAGAGGCAGACTGTCCTGCCCCCTATGTAAAGTTCTTGAAACAAAGAAAGGTTGATGCAATTCTCTTGGCATGAGGAGAAGTTTCAATATTCCCTGCTGTGCGTAAATCCCGAGAGAAGAGTTTTATATCAGGGGGAGCTTGACAGGTTTCAAGGACTTTCCCGAGGTGGGGAAAAAAGAAGATACTTGGGGGGTGTTAATCACTCATGAGGGGAAGTGGATACCGTACTCATTATACGGCTACATTCCTCAACAAAAGATTCAAAATGTAACATCTACAAACATCAGGTCATGAACTATTTGTTGTGTTATTTACATTCAGGTCTAACACCATAATGATTAGAAAAATATTTCATAAGAGTGTCATGGTGACAGAGAATTTCGCCAGTAATGCCCATGTTAAAACATAAGTACTCATGACAAAACTACATATTCTGCAGAAATGTAGAGCAATATAAGGAAAGACGACAACAGATTTGCTTTTCGGTACATTTTACTTGCTTTGTAACATAAATCTTTTGCCTCATCTGAAGAATATCTTGTGATGTTTTGCCAGTGGAACCTGAGATCAAAAAAACTCCATTGAAGGAGTAGTATATTTTTGGGAAAATGATGTGTTGTAAAATACACGCAAAAAAAATAATACAAAATATAAAGATTATTCAAAATCAAAAGAACAGTGTTGAGGTTCAGAATTTTGTCTCATTACAGGAAATAGCTAAGACAGTGGTGGGGCACGGGGATGGGGGGGGGGGGTATCACAACTCCCCGCTGAAGAGAACAAATGCGAAAACAGTGGGTGTCACTTGAGACAGGGGTAAAGGTCACACACCACACACATTGCAACCCATAGGTGGGTACCAGGTAAGGGAGGATCGTTGTGGGCTGAAAATGTGCACAGCTTTAACACTTCCGAAATTAGACTCTTTGTGAGAATATACTTGAAATGTGTTTGTATAGCATTGATAAAAGGCACGATAACAGTGTGTCATGCTTCACTGGTTTTAGATCAACAACAGGCCCGAGTGACTGATTGGTTATTCAAATTTCAGTCTGTGCCCAAAACAAAAATTTGGAGTCTTCTCTACACTCTTGTGGTTTTGAGGACAACAAACGTTGACATGACTGCATCATCTACAGTGCTTGACATAAAGAGTACAACCCCAACAAAATTGTTGGGACACTGAGAAGGTCTTTTAAGTACGTATTAGTAGTTTCTACTAAAATAAAGTAAAAATACTCAACAAATGTTGGTTATTAATTAAAAACATGACTTGTCATTTTGCATATAAAAAAAGATGTTTTTTTTTCTCCCCACATACCATTTTCTAAATGTGTACACACCAAATTTCAGATCGGAAAAATGTCTAATTCAAAACCATTTAACCACAGCTTATTATCATCAAATTTGGGATTCTGTTTTTGTGTTCATTGAGAAGCAGAAAGGGGTGAAATACTCATTTATGTTAAGCATTTTTGGGGAAACATCCAAATGAGAACCCACCTACAAAATCATTATCTTCAAATGCAGGATGATCGAAACCATGTTCTGCATGAAATATATTGCAATTTGTCTATGATACCATAAACATTAATCAACTGCAGGCATCCACAGGTTCTGTATACTCTTAACACCCTCATTGTGAAGCACATTTCATTCCACAGATGTAAAGGTCAAAACTGCTAAATTCCAATGACAGCAAAGCATTATAACTTTGTTCACCATTGTAAAAATGGTGATCATCCATTGTGAAATGGAAAGATTGCCAATGCCTCAGTGCTATTCAGTGGTGAGATGTTAACATTTAATGATGACTCCAGATTTGAAATTTAAGGTAAAAACTTTAAAACAAAAGCGGGTCATGTGCTACATGTTTAAACACAAAATAAGAAGGTAGGGGTTCGACCCTCGACTTCTTTTCAGGGTTTGAAATTTGCAAGTTTGGGTAATAAACACCAAGAATTTGTAAGTGTGACAGGGAAAAGTTACAATATATTGTTGGAACTTTGTGGCACCACAAGTTTACTGGATAAATTAGACTGATGACTAATAAGCATCTACAAGACTGCTTGTGCCCAAATGCACACAGTATTCAGTTAATATAACAACTACTAAAAGAAGCTAAGGGATAAATACGATTAGAAATAAAAGTGATTAAAATGTGTTTAAGTAATGTAAATGTTTGGTTTTGGAAACGGGGGGTTAGTGAACACAACGGAATGCAGCCCTTTTGTTAAAAACGCCAACGTACTATGTCGAGTAATCTATGAAATTGATGTCATAGTTACATGTTGTTTGAGGCAGCCATAAAGACACTTCACGAACTTCTGTTCTATATCGACTATTTTGGATTACCAAGATGATCCACAGATTTATTTTCATTCCTTTTTGGAAAAAGATTCTATGAACACAAACCACAATGTGTCCAATGTAGATTGCTTATCACATCTTCAAATCCAGGACAATCCCCCTTGCAAGAGTCCAAATAGGATCGTCACATAACTTAAAACCATAATATTTGACTTGACCTGCATGTATCCACTTTTCACTGACCAATGCGTCTCAAATTTTCACTATCAACTGAAATATTCCACCCAAAGTTCTGAAACTGATCGGGAGGAGTGGAAAAAGAAAGGAGAGCCGGGAGGGTGACGTGGATAGGTCCTTGCTGCAAATAGAAGGCGTTGTTTTTGGGGAAGGGGTGGGGAGAGTCTGGTGGCTAAGGTGATTGGGGAACATGATAGGTCAGGTTATGGGAATAGATAATAAATGTGGCAGGGCTGCGATGCTGCAGTGACCCCTGCGATCGTCGACCTCAATGAACGATGAGAGCTCCCGCCGCATAACTCACGGAGCTGTCCTGCCAGTTTCTGCACTCACTCGATTGAGCGTAGTTCAAAAAACTGAAGTTCATGTCTATACCGCTCTTTCTCAACTCAGCTACAGCCTGAAAGACAACGAAACACACAACACACAAACTGATCACTTGTGCGCAAACGCGTACTAAAAGATTGTCTTTTCAATGCAAGTTTTCCTGGACGTTAATTGACAATGTTTGACTACATTTGTAATGCTCAAATTATTGTTTGCCATGATTATAGCACTGTGATAGACAAACCACATCTCGAGCTTCTGTGTCATTTTAGAGGTGAATGGGAACAACTGTTCTGATAAAGCACATTACGGCACAATTATGCTGGACATTCAGTCAGAGAACTTCTAGGTAAAAAAAAATACCAATCCATTAACTGCAGGGCGCTGCCATTATTCGACACCAGCAACTTCGCAGCTAAAATCAGCAATACTTACAATGCAATTGAATTGAATGGATACAGGGAAAAATGTTTATTGTCTGATAGAAATGGTTGAATTTGTACTCACGTTAAGTAAAACTCCAATCGGGTGACGCCCGCAGATGGTATTGTGATACTTTTTCAAGTAGTTGGTGAACGACATGGGATCCATCTGTTCTATAATGCCCATTCCCTTTAAACAACAAAACAGGTAAACCATGATCTGGGTATGATCTTCATCCAACAGTAAACATGCACAATATTGTACTAGTCATTGTATTATGAGATGTATTCTATTCTGGAAAAAAAAATATATATATATATATATATATATATATATATATATATATATATATATATATATTCATTCATGTGTGTGTGTACAACTTTGAAAACATTTGAAAATATGGCATTGTTTACCATTTTGTCAAGATGTTCAATTGACCTGTAGATTTCCCCTTGTGTTTCATCGTAATACGTGTATCGGAACCGCTGACCTGCAAAAAAAAAAAAATAATAATAATCAAGTCAACATCTTTTTTAAAGTTCTGACAGCCTAAATGCATATGTGGGTATCATTTTCACTACTGGTGTTCATCAGCACTGACCCCAGTGGCAGAAGTCGGATGAGATAATGAAAAGGTTGGAGGGGTCTGCCAGGTACTTGCTGAGCAGCTTTCCATACTCTTGTTCCTTGGACTCACTCAGAGCGCCCACAAGCACGGGCACGATGCTGAACTCATCTTTGTGGCTGAAAAGAATTGGAATCTGTCAATCAAGTCACTCAAGCAAGCAAATGATGACAATTGTGTCTATTGAACTTTGCAGTGTAAATCCATCTAAGAACGTATGTACTCAAAGATTACCTTTCCATGGCTTTAGCAGTATAAGGCAAGTGCATTTCAATACTGTGCTCATCTTCGTCCGTCTGCATGCTCATCCTTTCAAACAACCCTGTTTTCCAGAGGTCAGTATAAACTGGAAAGCAAAAGTTAATTATAATTAGGGCTGTTTTTTTCTGAGTGAGGGCAGTGAATGCTGAGATGAAGAAATGCTAAATATGCCAATGCTAAATGCAAAATATCAGAGATTGAAAAAAAAAAAAAAAATAGACTTTTATACAAATGTGCTTTTTATTTGTTTTAATCATTCGAGACAAGTAAATCCTAAAAATAAAAGGTGGTTAAGGAACAAATACCCTTCTGGTCGATTCTCAGGTCATACAGTGGTGTTCTATAGACGTCTGCTGATGATAGGGCACAGCGGGACAGCGGTACGTGGTGAGAGGGTCCCAAAATGAACACCCTACGACTGAAGACAACAAAATTGTGTCATTCCACAATACCAGACAGTCAAAAGATTTAGTTAGGTTGTGTATGTAATGTAAAGAACAAATTTACAAGGTTGGAAAAACTCAACACTTAATGCTTGACTTGACGCAAAGGCACAGCATGTTGAATGAGTGTCCAAGTCCAACGTTCAACAAATATCAAGTAGGGTATTTTCTTCTGTTCATGTTCTAATACTGATAAAGTTGGAAATGTGCATTCACATCCGTATGACTATTGACAATGTTCATATGTTCCTTAAACTTGCTGCATCGGAGGTCCTGTTTATCACAGTTGTGGCATATGGCAATTCTGAGTTATTGAACTGCATGCAATGGACAAGCTTGTACAGCGGCATGTAGTGCAAAAAGGTAAGCGCAGTTGCCATTTTAAGTTTTTATTCATACAAACACTACTACTTCTGTACTTTAATAAAAGTCACATTTGTTTTGTTCTTTTGACTTCAAGATGGCGCCCCAAGAGTGGCTGCCTTTCCAGCAGCTCCTGTATTTTGTTTTTCTACGTCTTTCTTTCCTTTCCTCTTCCTTTCATGACTTTGCTGCAGTGAAATGTAAATTTCTCCACTGAGGAAACAAATAAAGGTACAACCAATCCAATCTTCTGTGAAGTGTGAGACTCACGTAACAGAAGGGTCAACCTGCTTGTAGGCATGCGCGGCACAAGCACCACAGTAGGTATACCCTGCATGCCTGCAAAACAACAAAAATGCAACACACAAATGAGATGTCTTCGATGCCCAGACAATCTTGGTCTTCGGTGTTTCAATGTGATTACGGAGCTATGATGGCTCTGGCGGGTTTGATTGAGGACTGTGCTTGGGACAGCCAGCTTTCTAGTTGTGCATTCAGCTGGGCTCCTGAAAAGAAAAAAAGGTCATAGACCAATTAACAATTAATGGCAACTATTATTATATTACTTTAACTAACAATACTTTAAAATTACTACTTTATTGTATACATCCATCCAACCATCCCTTTCAAAAGTGTTCAGAACCTCCAGAAAGTTGGACCTTTGTTAATGGAAGACAATGGTCAAACTCAAAAAGATTCTGCATTGTTTTCACTCCTGCACTAGTCTTAGTGCGAATACCAATCAAATGCAAGATGACATGAATATCATCTATTAACTTTCACAATTCATCTATTGGATTGGATTTGCCTTTATTATTCTCACAGTGGAGAAATTTACATTTCACAGCAGCAAAGTGATGAAAGGAATGAAAGTAGAAAAAAGAAATACATGAGCTGCTGGAAAGGCAGCCACTCTCGCGGCGCCGTCTTGAAGTAAAAAGAACAAAAAAAATCTATCAATCCATATTCAATATTGCTCGTCCAAATTAGGGTTGTGAGTTAGTAAGTATTAGTATGATGCAGGTTTTCTATTTAGGCACGGGACACGACATGTAAGGCAAACAAACTGGCTATCATTACAATGCAGACAGAGAGGCTGAAAAGGATAATAGATTGGCTGTTGAAACAGGGGAGGGGTGAACGTTGCTGCTCAATGTTGTCGCCCTACCTAGTTGTTTGTCAGTCAGGGGGGACTGCTTTAACCGCAGAACTAAAGCAGTCCAGTGTCACACACAAACAAGAGAGGCCACAAGACTGGCATGTATTTTCATGTCATGCAGAGTTGCTGCCATGATGTTTTGTTCAGGCTAAGCATGATCTGTCACACTGTTTTTATTGCTTTGCGTGTTGGAAAATTTTGAACTATAAAACGGTATATCTTATATAAATCCACGAACGTGAGTAAACAGTAGAAATGACAGAATGACAAATAGCGAGCAAGACATGGGATTGCTAACTGTTAGCCGTCGTATCTCCATCAGCTGAATTGCAAACCAAACGTTAGCTAGCGTTGTCTAAAACTCAACAAAGCGATTTCATGGAGTTGCTGTCACTGAATACAAAATCAAAACATACGCTGCAGAGACAAAAGGCAGCTATCACACGGGGTGCTAACACGGCCGGCGCTGTGTCGACAATTACCCGAAGCAGAGTACCAGCTCCCGGCATGACTTGCTTCTCTGCACACCACTCGGTTGGACATCTTGCTTCCAAAGCCGCCTATTTTGGTGTAGTTAAATCTTGTCACTCGGTTAAAATATGATTGTAAGACAGTTACAATCAACACGTCATAGGAATTTGTGGCAGTGGCTAACTTGTTCAAAGAGAAGAGACAAAGAACATTTGGGACGAGGGAAACAATCGCTGGAAGGCTGAAGTGTTCCGTCAGCTGCTTGTCGTTAGCCGGTTGGTCGTGAAGCAATTTCGGGGGCACCTGTTCAGTCAAGCAGCTCAAATTACAAAGTACAAAAATTGTAACACATTGGGCGCAATCTCAGAGAAGAAAACCACTAGACTTTCAGGTAATTGCCACAATCTAAAAATAAGGAAAATGTTCGTTTGGTTGAAGAGCAAGTCAGTCA
This sequence comes from Hippocampus bargibanti, assembly GCF_051943395.1. Lineage (NCBI taxonomy): Eukaryota > Metazoa > Chordata > Actinopteri > Syngnathiformes > Syngnathidae > Hippocampus > Hippocampus bargibanti. The sequence goes on from NC_142746.1 coordinate 16,029,212, forward strand.
CTGGGCGTCGCCCAAATAGTCCAAGTGATGACTTTCACCAATTGTGATTGGTTGAAGCACATTAGAGGAAAAAAATATGCTCTCGTTGGCGAAAAAGGCGGAGCCGCTGACGTGACGTATGAGAAGTGCGACTGCGAAATGTTTCGTTAGTTTTATGGTATCCACAATCCTTCCCAATTTACGTACGTGCGTATGTATCTATATACGTATCTACGTGTGTTTATATGTATGTATGTATTTACGACACTAGCAGGTTAGTATTATGTGTCAAAGATGTACTTGTAATACCTGTCAACTTTGGCTAATAGCTGCCCTTATAAATGATTACAATTCCCGTATAACAAGCGGAAACGCAGACAGCTTACTGGGCACGCGCAAGTGTTGCTTTTATCATTTCGGCCGTACGCAGCAATAAAATATATATACACGATTGTGGATTACTTTTGCTGGTTTGCTGTGATAAAAGCAGCAATCGCCAGCAGCACTGTCGTTGGCTACAAACAGTTTTGACGAACTGGATTTGAGCCAAATGGTCTTTGAAAGATCTGTTCACAATTATTTTTTCCAGGTTGTAGTACGCCGTACATTATTTGAAATAATAAAAACGTATAAATTGACAAGTGTGTAATGTATTTTACTTTATCAAATATGTGGTAAGCCTGAACTTTGGATTTGATGAAGTTTTACAAATGACCAGAATATCAGTAGTGCATAGAGATAAAAGTGCTGTAAATGAAAGAGTATACAGTTGTGCATGCAGAGGATAAAAGTACTATAAGTGAAAGAGGCCTTGGCATTGCCAAATGTGCTGCCCAAGTCTATAATCACTGAAAATAAATTTTAAATTAAGGATGTTTTTTCCAAAATATTTTGTCATCGCGCTTCCAGGTAAGGACAAGTATGTACACACACACACACACTGGTTGTCGTCCGTGTGCGCTATGTTGTACGTACCTGTATTTCCGAGTGAATTGCTGTTATTTCGAAAGTGTATACGGATGTAGTTTTCTATTTGTTGCTCGGCAGCTGTCAATGAACCGAAAGCGGAAGTCCGGGATCGCTTTCAGAAAAAAAACATTTCGTCCGAACCGTGGCATAACCTACCGATGAACAAAGAATACAAAATTTTCGAAATACTTTTCAGATGAGTTGAAGTGTTGTGTCTATTTTTGAAACTGCAGTATGTTAAAAGCCATCGATCCGACTTTGCTATTGTGGTTTTGTCCAACTTGACGGCATCATGCCAAATACGCTAATATTGGAACGGTAGAATTGCAACAAGGTAGTAATGTCGGTTAAATCGAGCACGGGTAAAGTCACCGATAGCGGCGAAGTGGTTAAAAACTATCACAAGCAAGCGTTTGAGTTTATATCAAAAGCACTGAGAATTGACGAAGATGATGCAGGTATGTTTGCAGTGTCCATGGGTTACTAGCATACTCGGTCCTATGACAGCCTTTTCAGAACTTTTGTGTGGTGGCAGGAGACAAGGAGGAGGCTTTGCGGTGGTACAAAAAGGGGATTGTCGAGCTTGAAAACGGCATCGCTGTAACGATCACAGAACCAGGTACCAGAACCAGCCGAGCAATCAGGACGGCGCAGGACTTCCTTGCTTTTATGCAAAGTCAGCTATTTGTCAACAGGAGAGCAGTATGAGCGGGCCAAGAGACTTCAGGATAAAATGATCACCAACCTCAGCATGGCAAAAGACAGACTTGCTATTTTAGGTAGGTATTAGGTAGGTATTTCCGTATGGGAACATTTGCTTGTGTGGAACTTGCATGGTCTCCCTTTTCGCGAGTCCCCAGTCAATGGTTATCTCACAAATGTGTTAATTCGCTTGATACGTTAATTCTTGACACCGTATCCTCTCTTTGTTAAATTTGTTTTTTTTAATTGTTTCTGATCATTCTGTTGCTGTTTGTACAGAGGCCACATTGGCTTCAAAAGGCAGGATTCAACAACAGAAAACTTCAGATAATGATCAGAAACCAACAAAACCTCCTCCTAAAAATCAGCCTGCGGTTCGAGGTGTGTTCAAAAACTCTAGGCCTTCCACAGCAGGAAAACCACCTTATAGAACCGCTGATTTTAAGGTAATCCCATTCCATAATAATGTGTTGTGTTATGATGGTGAATGAAATAGTGTTTTTGCGTGTGCGTGTGTGTTGTCGATCAGGTCACACCACAAGTGGGCAGACATTCAAAGCAGCCCCAGAAGAGGGAATTGAAAAATTTTAAAAATGTGGACAGCAAACTGGCAAACTTGATCCTGAATGAAATTGTAGATACGTAAGTTGAAATAATTAACTTATTGGGAAAATATTCTGTGCAGTCATGTTTCCATTTTTATATATGTTCATTTCAGCGGAGCATCTGTCACCTTTAATGATATTGCAGGCCAGGATTTGGCCAAACAAGCACTACAGGAGATTGTCATTCTTCCTGCCTTAAGACCAGAGGTAAATACCAAAGGATATGTCCCGGTCACCGTAACATTGGGCCCATTTTATAATTTGTCAATCTTTCCCTGTTTAGCTCTTCACTGGCTTGAGAGCTCCAGCTCGAGGTTTGCTCCTATTTGGCCCACCAGGAAATGGGAAAACAATGCTGGTCAGAGACTGTTTTTACATCAAACTCAATATTTATTATTTGCATTTGGAAGGAAGCATGGATGTGCTTGACTCCATGACACCAAAACTCATATTTGTTGTATTAAAATTTTCCATAATTGATTCACAACGTTTGCTTTCTCTTGCCAGGCAAAAGCAGTTGCAGCCGAGTCCAATAGCACTTTCTTCAACATGAGCGCAGCCAGTTTGACATCGAAATATGTAAACACAATCTGTGCATTTTCCTCTACTGTATACTCACCCCAGTATGCTCAGCATTACCACTGTGACGTCTTTCCAGGTGGGAGAAAGCGAGAAGCTTGTCCGTGCATTGTTTGCAGCCGCTCGGGAATTACAGCCTTCCGTCATCTTCATTGGTTTGTGTTACACACTTGGATTGTAACTGGACATCCAATTTTGACCCTTGTCCCTTTTACATTTGAACAACCTTCTTCTGGTTTTGCATCCATGTTTAGATGAAGTTGACAGTTTGCTTTGTGAGAGGCGGGAGGGAGAACAGGAGTTCTCACGTCGTTTGAAAACAGAGTTCCTCATTGAATTTGATGGGGTAAGTGGGGTTTCTTTTTCGGCTATTCAAAATGAGGCATATTAGGATTTGGTCACCATTATCTCTGCGTCCTTATTGTCTCATTTGTATGTTTTTGTGGGTCAGGTGCAGTCCGGAGGAGATGACCGGGTGCTTGTCATGGGAGCCACCAACAGACCCCAGGAGCTAGATGAAGCAGTTTTAAGGTTGCAATATTTCCATTTCGTGAATAGCTGTTGTTTTTGTTCAGATCATCAAATTATTTGATATATCCTACAGGCGCTTTGCAAAAAGAGTCTACGTAGCATTGCCCGATGAGACGGTATTTGCCATTCCCACAAAAAATCTATTCAAAAAAGTTTATCGCACCAACCTTTAAATGTTTTTATATCTTTCCAGACAAGAGCCACTCTTATGCAACATCTTTTAGCAAAGCACGGGAGTCCCCTGAGCAAGAATGAGTTGAACTGGCTTGCAAAGTGAGTTTCTCATCTTTACCACATCCATATTCAATACTTTGCTCCTCAGTTTAATGATAATCACATCACCCTTTTTCTGTATTGATAGAGCCACTGCTGGATATTCTGGAAGTGATCTGACATCCTTAGCTAAAGATGCTGCACTTGGGCCAATTAGAGGTAAGAACCTTTCAATCGATAAATGAACACATTTTATCCTATAGTTAAAATCATCATAAATATGACCTAGTTTCAAACGTTATGGCTTCGAAACAAGTAATTAACAAGAGTGGATTACTTGTGATAGGAACACATTTGAAATGCTCAATCATTTCCACGCAAGCATAGATTAAGGGTCATGATCACATTTCTTAGTTCACTTACCCACAGATGAACGGCAGCGTTTGTTTGAACACTCATTCAAATTGAATGAAGCGTGTGGTGTGTTGCAATATCTCAAAACAGCATGTGTAGATGTAATTAAAATGAATGTTTGTATGAAGAAAACAATACAGTGATACCTCCGCTGATGAACGCTTTCGCTCACGAACATTTCGCCTCACAAACATTAAATTTGCAAGGATATAGTCTCAGCTGACGAACAATTTTTGGCGGACGAACCAAACCACACGGCGCCACGGTGGTTGGCGAACTAGTTTTCGGCGGATGAACACCAAACCACACGGTGGAACAGCGCAACGGTGGCTGGCGGACTTGTTTTCGTCATCCCCTTTCTTTGAGTGTGGACGTGGTTTGTTATTGAGTGTACTTTTCCTATTATTGAACTGAAAAAGACCCCATCACAGGCTAGTGTGAAGCCGAAGAAGACACTAAAGAAAATTACGAGCAGAAGGAGATCATCGAAAAACACGAACGAGGTGTGCGTTTGTGTGACTTAGCGTCCCAGTACCATTACGGTAAGTCGACCATTGCTACTATCCTTAAGAACAAGTAAGCTATTACGGGTGCGTGTGTGGCTAAGGGTGTTTCTGTGTTGTCTTCGCAATGGTGTTAGGAAATAGAAGAGGTTGAAAAACTTCTGTTGATTTGGATTAACAAAAAGCAGATAGCAGGGGACAGTGTGAGTGAGGGTTTTATCGTCGAGAAAGCACGGCAACTTCACTCGGATATCATCAAGAGGCAACTACATCAATGACCATCACAAAGGTAAATAAAACAACTTTATTCTACAGTACAATTTATTTCTTTAATTACAATACAATAACACATTTGTTATACATAAAATAAGGTGTATTTTGTGTAGTTTTACGGCTTATTTAGTAGAAAAGTATGTTTTATGGGGACCTGGGAACGGATTATTCTCATTTTAATGGTTTCTTATGGGAAATAAATGTTTGCAAGACAAACTTTTCGCCTCACACACACTTTCTGGGAACCAATTATGTTCGTGAGCTGAGGTATCACTGTATTTTTGTCCTTTTTTTTTTCGAAAAAAGTAGATAACATTGTTTTTTAGTGTCTTGAATAATATATATCATCATAATCTACAGTACATGTGAAATTCTTCTCACATACAGAACTGGGACCAGACCAGGTTCGTCATATGGCTGCTTGTCAGGTTAGTTCATGCAAACAAAGATGTTCCTTTGATGTTATTTATTAATATCGAGGTTAACCTCTAAAATATCCTCTGCACATTCACAGATGCGCAACATCAAGATAAAAGATTTTGAAGATTCCTTGAAACGTATCAAGCCCAGCGTTAGCCCAGCAACCCTCCATATGTACACCCAATGGAATAAGAACTTTGGCGACACAACCGCATTTTGAATTCAGTAGATTTGTATATTAAAATGATCATTTGGAAAAAAAATGCGCATAGTCACAAGTCAATACTCACAGTTGAGCTCTTTTGACAAACCAGTATTTGACTGGAAGGAACATTTCAATTATCTGCCTCACAGGGAAAAGTTTTGGTTATTTGATTCAACCTTTTCGGGATAGTGAAAACTGCAGTGCACAGTTGATCATGTTGCATGAAAGGGTTGATAGATGGCACCGCACTGTTCTTGCATTTTATTTCTTCTCAAGAATGTCCTGAAAATTCCTCATTTTTTTCCAACCACATGAGGGCAGTAATGTTCTGAAGCCCAATTACGGAACACCAGCATAGTGGTTTTCCTCCATTAAATATATACAGTAGTTCAAATAGTGCTTCCTACATATGTGAAATTAGAACAAAAAAGAAACAGACTTGTTTTTTGAGAAAATAACGTTTTTTTCTTTTTTCCTCCCTTTTTTTGATGCTATGATATAGAAAAATGTAAGATTTTCTTCTGAATGACACATTTTTTCCAACGAGTTATCATATTTCAGCAACATGGATGAAAATGCCTCCAGTCATATTTAGCATTAAAATCTCAACAATTGCACTACTATTTGAAAATAGGCTTCAGTATTGTACTCAGCTTGCCTCAGATATATCTGGAGCTCCTCTGCAACTCTTCTCGGTGGTCTTACTGCATCTGGAATCAACACATTTTACAAGTAGCCACAGATGAGTGGAATGCAGTGAAACTGAAAATAAAGATCCTCCTCTGCAATGTCAGCCATCATGTTGAGGAATCAAGTGTCAAAAGTGCCACGTGTGTGTGTGTTCATGCACATGCATGTAAGAGTGAATATTTTTGAACTGATCACACTAGTGATAAGTGAAGTGACTCTGGTAATGATAAGCCAAACAGCTCACAACTAGTTTGCAGACAAAGTTGCTTGTTTGCTCGTTAACTGTTGTGTAATTGTTTACTAGGATGTAGTAAATGTATGTGGTGAGAGAGCTTTTTGTGCCTCCACCCCCCAACTCCATACTAAAACTTCAACCAAATGTGATGTGATTCCCACAGGCCTTCCTGCGGTCAAGCCTTAGCGTTACCCGTGGTTCATGTGGTCCAGCAGCTGCATCATCTTCTCGGCAGCTGTTTACTCAAAAGTGCAAAATGCAAACATTTATTTTTCTAGATTGATTTAGCGCCATGCTGCTGTCCCCAAATTCATATTTGACTCGACTGAAACTCATCAAACGAATGCGGGAATTAACTCTGAACCGTTTTTGTTTTTCAAGTTGTCATTACTGAACAACTTCTTTCAGAGGATTAAGTCATCACTTTTTGTGTGTTTTCTCTTCCCGGAGAGCATCCTGCTATCCTGCTAAGAAAACACTTGCTCTGTAAGACAGGCGAGGTGAATGAGCTCATGTCTCCATAAACAACACGCAGATTTACAGGTCGGCTCAAACTTGTCGCCCTAAAAATTGATGCATGAATAATCTGCAGTTATGCATCCTACTGTATGTGAACGATAGGTGATGCTTGTGGTACACTGATGCGTTCAAAACACTCAACAAATTCATGAATTGATTGTATCATGGTTGATTACATAATTTGATCATATTCAAGCAGCGTGAGTTGATACCATAATCAGTGATTGTGTACATGCGAATGGCAGTCTACATGCGTAAAGTTAGACAACACGTGTGGTTAGTACTATAAAGTGGTGGGCCTGCAAGGCTTTATCTGAATCACATACTAATGTTATGAATTATATTTTGTCCGTGAATTCTTATTAAATAATTCCCAATTGTATTTCAGCTTTCATTGCTTTTCCTGTGTTGTGTTGCTTCCAGATGTGTGTTTTCCCTATTTAAGCATTTAACCAATCACATTTCATCCATTATTTGTTACCACGGTCAGAAATCTACTTGGGCGCCTTGACAATCAGTTCTGCAGGCTCTGGAGCATAAAAATCAATGGCGATTAAACAGTTGCTTTAACCAATCAGAGTTTGAGTTGGTAACCCAAGGCCTGCTCGAAGACACTGGCAACGTCAGAGCATATTATGATTGGCTACCCACGTGATTGGCTAGTAATTAGCCAATCATGGTGTTACTACTCACGTGTGATAAGCGCATACTGGCCAAAGCTCGCACACTCTATCTGTAGCGAGCATTTTTGTGTTGTGTTAATAGCGGTTTTGTCAACCCACAATGGCTGAAGGAGAAGAAATAGATTTGTTTGTAGATATACTGTTGAAGCCATTTTCAAGACGGACTTTTCAAGAATAGATGGACATCATTAAGAAAGGTTGGATAGCTCTGAAGCTAGCAAAAATAGCAAATAATATTGCCATTTTATGAGGTTATCATGAATCCACACGTTCATTGTGAAATTTGAACAGTTGAATGACATTATTTCTTCAAATCGACATCCTGTAGTGGATGTGTAGTAAATTACACCATGCTCGCAGCTGTGGAGTGATTTAGACATAGCATTACTGAAGGCCTAGGAGTGATACACACGGCCCACCACTGGAGCTATATACATATACGTATATAAAACTATACATTCAACATTTTTCTTCAAGATAATTCAGTGAATGTACACTTAAATATACTTGTGTATAATTACCAAACAGCACTTTGGCCATTTGTTGTCCTGTAAACAGGCTGACTGGTGGATTTTGAAGTTTGAAGATACTTGTGATGCCAGTTCGTGGACACACCTTGGTTGAACATGTCATTTTGGTGAATTGTAAATCTTGTGTAGGAATACCAGAATTTTCACCAAAGTCTGTTTTGATAGTGTTCTTTTTTAATTATTCTGTTAATCCACAATTCACAATTTCAATTAAAAAAAGGCTTAAACTGTACTTTAGTCCATCTGTCTTTGGGCTCACTAACAGCCTCCGTTCATAGTTGCTCTTGAGAGGCTTCCACTTCCACGGTGGCTGATTGACGGTTTGACCACAACATCCACTTGAGGGGAAAAAAATAGGCGATCACTTGATACCACCAAGTGGAAGAGCCCACCCTGTAGACAGTAGAATAATAGTCATCACAGCAAGAACCCCTCTATGCTTAAACCAACAGTCTGGGAGTGTTTCTTCAAGTGGCTTGGTTAAGAATGATGTACGGTTGGGAGGGATCTGTTGAAATGTGTTGCATGTGTGACACTTCAACACTTCAACTGCAGGGATTATTTTTGTGTGTGTGGGTATTAATTACGGCGGAAAAATATGACCTTGAAGTTGCACAAAAATGTGAAAGATTTGAAAAATGTTATTGGACTTGAGCTCACTGGAAACTGTGAACTCAATGAGGTTATTTGGCATTTTCTTCACCTGTTTTATCATCAGTTGGGCCATAATTGTATGCTTGAAATCAAATAGCAGGACATGTGTTGTTCCGTCTGCAAATGATAAATATAAAAGAAGGGAAACTGCACTTAACTCATCTATATTTATATCATGCTTTCACAATTGAGTTGGGATGTCGTCCATTTTTTGGTCTCTCATCATTATATGAGGTTGACATTAGCGTGAAGGGTTGATGACCAAGAAAAGAAATGCATATAGTCGACCATCACCAACCGTGGATGATTTTGGAAACAATATTAACATTAATTGTCGTTAATCTGGAAAAGTAGATTATTGGCAAATAGGCATGAAATACAGTGATACCTCATTTTACGAACTTAATAATTGATTTCCAGAATGTGTGTGTAAGGCGAAAGGTTCGTCTACTGAACATTTATTTCCCATAAGAAACCATTAAAAATGAGAATAATCCGTTTCCAGGTCCCCATAAAGATTTGCTGTGGCGACCCCTTGAAGGGAAAAGCCGAAAGGAAAAGAAGAAGATAAAACATAAATTTTGACTAAATAAGCCTCAAAACTAAACAAAATATACCTTATTTTTATGTATAATAAATGTGCTATTGTATTGTAATTAAAGAATAAATTGTACTGTAATATAAAGTCGTTTTATCTAGTAGCCTCTTGATGCTATCCGAATGAAGTTGCCGTGCTTTCTCGACAATAATACCCTCACACACTGTCCCCTTTTAGCTGCTTTTTGTTAATCCAAATCAGTTTTTCAACCTCTTCTATTGCCTGAGACCGTTGCTTCGACAACACAGAAACACCCTTAGCCACACGTAGCAGTGGTCGACTTTGCATACGGGTACTGGGACGCTAAATCACACAAACCCACACCTCGTTCGTGTTTTTTTGATGATCTCTTTCTTCTGCTCGACCGTAATTTTCTTTTGTGTCCTCTTCGGCTTAACACTAGCCTGTGGTGGGGTCTTTTTCGGTCCCCAAAAAGCAAACGTAGTCCACTCGATAACAAACTATGTCTGCACTGAGTGTACTGAAAGAAAGTGGGTGTGGAAAACTAGTCCACCAGCTACCGTGGCGCTATTCGACCGTGAGGTTTGGTGTTCTTCCGCCGAAAACTAGTCCGCCAGCCATTGTGGCGCTCAGTGTGTTTCCCGAAAACGACTTTGTATTCCAAGATTATATTCTCGCGAATTTAATGTTCATGAGCTGAAGCGTTTGTAAGCTGAGGTATCCCTGTACTGCAATATACCCAAATTGCCAGAAGATATGTCTTACATTCCGAGGCAATTCTATCACCATGAGTTGAAAGATGTGATTCAGGCTAAGCACAGTGTCCGGTTAAAACTTCGTTTGTCTCTCCTGGTTCGCGCATTGTCTGGAGTTCACTTGATAAAAATATCAGCAAGTACAATAGATGGTGGACAAACATCTACTTTATTCTAATGAGACAGAGAAAGCACTTCTCCTCTCGGTGGGACGAAGACATGAGCACAAGAGCACAAAGAATAAAGAGAAAGCAAGAGAGCAAAAGAGAACGAGCTCCCGCTCCTACAAGTTTTTAAACGTACAGAGTGGCGATCTGTTGTCCAATCAGTTGCGAACAAGTCGACCTTTCCCGTCCAATCGGTTACGAGCAACTCAGTGTTGGGCGGGTCTTAGATTGAAGTTGGAGCCGCTGCTTTTTTCCTTCCACGGCTATTGTACTAATAAGACTGATAGTTTTATTTAACTAAATTAGACTGAAATTAAACGTGCACAATTCATAATATATACTAAGCTAAACATGAAAAAACATATGTTTACTAATATAAACATGAAATAACGTAATATGTTTACTAATGTGCATAAACACTCTATCACACAGTAACGGGCCTTCAGGGCTACTAATGTATCCACTTTCCACGACTGGCTGCTACTGTTCCCGCTGACCTGCACACCTAATATGACCGTTCATTTACCTTGTGACTGTTATTGTTCAGTCTCATGGGTGCATGGAGCCCAACCCTAATCATATATCCAGTGACAACATCTGTCTGGTATGAGCACATTTATTTATCTTACTCTGTTTATTTTGGGTATGGATGTATGAGAGTGGAAAAATGGAGTTTTAGTATACAGATGTGCACATATGAACAGTCTGCACTTGTTTTAGAGGGTTAAATCTGAAGCTCCTTTAAACATGACACATTTTTGATGTAATTTTGTTGCCATAAAACTGACATGATTGCTACATGTGCATGATCATTACATCGTCCCCTGAGAAACTACATTTCAAAACCAATATGTGGTTTGTATCTGTTGCCATTCTATGTCAAATAACCCGCAGCGACAAGCTCAGCATGTTTCCTTTTCATTTTTGCCAAGGCAAGCCAACTCTCAGCGCTCATATTGGTTTTCATCCGAATGGCTGCATGAAAAAAATACGAAAAATACCCTGCATTGTTGAACTCCATGTTTAATTAATACAATCATCATCAAATGGAAAATTAAACTGTCTGGCAGTTTTAATTAACACAAAAGGGCTTACTCATTTGTTTGAAATACAAGAATGTCGCATTGGCAGTACCACCCTTCCGTCTGATACGATGAACCCGAAAAGTGACAGCAACATACAAATGTATTCTTATGAAAAAGTATTTTGGATTGATGTATATGATATATTTTTGCACTGGAAACCTTTTGGGTTTGTTTTCTTTAAAGTTGCAGCACATTACTGTCATTCTTGGGGTGGGGTGATTGTATGCATTTATTTAGACGTTAGTGGACAGCTTGGTGCTTACTGAGGATTTCGATTGGCACTTTATCCAAATTATTTCGAAAGAATGTATGATTTGTTGACATTTCTTGGAGTGGAAGCGAGATAAGTACATGCATTTTCTCTGCAGTCAAAACCACAAAGCTGCAAAATTCAGTGATGCAAGTAGTATCAAACTCGTCATGCCTCCACATGCTTTGCTAAGGCATAATTTTGTCTGAGAGATCGTGTGGTAGCCAAGTCATTGCAAGCGTTGACCTTGTGCCTCGAATCACGTCTGTGCAAACGGGGACTCTATTCTTTGTCCGAGGATTTTATTTGTAAGCATACTCTCCTTTCCATATGACGCTGAAGATTGACATTTGAAATTGGTCAGAGGTGGACATGTTAAGACTAGGCCTTGATACTAAGGGGTGTGGGCCACAATCATGCTGTGCTGCGGGCTACCTTGCACTGAATTCCTTCAGCTCATGTGCAGCCAAGCCCCTCCACAAAAACTGTAAGCGCTTCAAGAACTGAACACTCGCCATTATGTTCATTTTTGTTTTATCTATCTTCTGTATTTCCATCCTCGTTCATGTAAGGACAAGCTCTACCTCTGACCTCAGTCAGGTTAAACGTGCACTAATCATACTATTAGGGCATTCCCATGAGTCCATAAATAAACTTGCAGAAGAAAAAGGAAACGAGCTCGTGGCCGTCTAATCATGATCGTGTGACTAAAAATAAAAGGCAGTGATTTAACTCTGTAAGTAGGAGGTGAAGATGAACTTTAACTGCACTTTGTGAACTCTTGAAGTGAAAGGGGCGGCCCTCGTTAGACTTTTACAGCTTGCAGATCACTGAAAGGTGTTGACATGTACTGAAATGAGCTCACACACCACCAGAGTCATTAGGATTTTATTATAGAGAGTGCATAAACATGTCATATGCGGGAATCCTTAGTCTGTTTGCAGTGTTGCTATACTGTTTCAAAATAAACTTTAAAGATCACACGCATTTTATTTGTACAGGTTGTGGTGCAGGTTCCACTTCTGAGTTTGTGTATATCTGTTTAGCAAGTATTGAGAGAGTCGAGCAAATCTCACATTCCTGCATTGGCATTGGGGTTAGGCCCGAAAGGAGTGAGGCGGTTTTCAGGCTTAGGGCCTTGCAGATCTGAACATGTTGGCATACTCTGTTGTATCAGTCTGACATATGAAATGAGATTTATACCTACCATACGTCAAATGGAAGTGCAAACATGCATGCATTACATACATAAGTACATAGATAAATACATATACTGTATGCATACATACATGATTGTGTAATGCAAGAGGAAGACACAAGTGCCCAGAGAAAAATGACACAAGTACAGACAAAAAACATGCAAACTCCACAATGAAAGGTCCAAACTGAGGTTCAATGGTGAAAACCTCTGACCGGGGGGCAGATATTTGAACCATGGTTCACCGTCAAGCCCTATGTGGAATTCTTTTGAGAAAAAAAGTTGTCCGGAGGCTTCTTAGGGATTTTGAAGGGGCCACATACACATAAAGATCGAAAGGGCAGCAAAGTGTTGGCTTCTTAAATAGGTGCAAATGTGTCTCATGGGTCAACACTTGCAGTCAGGATGTCATCTTTGTATATATGTTATTTAAGTAAAGGAGTAGGCCTCTGAGCACCCATCGCACACGGGTCAGCTTAACGACCACACTGGGACGCCAGGTCAGCTGAGGTGCTATTGATGGGGTCAGGGATCTTAAAATGGATTTGAAATGCTTGCATGATGTGACTTTGAACCCGACTGGAAGGGTCATGCGTGGGTGAATCTTTCGCACCGCAGACAGAGGCAGCCTTGTGTCACAACTCATTATTTTGAGCGACAGTGAGCACAAGAACGCGGAGGTCACAAGGTGCGTTCAGGCTGTAGAAAAGCGAGCACACTAATCTCCTCAATCCACAAACGGTCTGAGATGAGAATACAGGGGACAGCGTCACTTTATAAACCGTTCGTTATTAGCAGGTATCACAACATTCATGTTGCTGCTTGCAAAAGAACCACATCTGAGCAAGGCGTGTTTTAATCACAAAATTCCATTTCCGCCCGCATGTCCTGTAAATATTGCCATATGTTTGTCAAAAACCCCTCATGTCAAGACCCGGGGGCCAACCTCTAGGGAAAAGTTTAATTCGACCTCCTCACATAATTAAGCTTCTTAAGCAAACATATGGAAGATAAATTTGCAAACTTGGCCAAATAAATGTTTGGATGTGGTTTTTGGCCAGCGAAGCAGCCCAAATCACCTATTAGTCTCCATACATGAGGCCAGTTGAAGAATTGCCCTTTTCTTTCTAAATAGTTTATCACTGTGTACTACTCAGTAATTGTCATACAACTGGGTAGACACTTTTGTATCAGATAAAAACAAAAACATGAAGGGTCTGATTTTCGGAGAAAAAACTGTCACATCCCCGTATTTGTGACAGGGCCTGTCCAGGAGACATGGATCTCTGTACTGAATTAAATCAATTGAGGTGAGCCGTTTGCATTGAATAGCAAACAAGTCGGCTGTGTTCCCTCTCACAATGGCGCAAACGCCACTCTCTACTTACGCCCGTCTAGGGAAATACTAAAATAAAGAAAATTCCACCCATGTGCTGTTCGACTGTGCTTTACATGAGGCCTGCCCTGGGCACAAAATAAGGCCCAAAGTGCTTCTTTCCTGGCCGCAATTTCCATCAACTTAGTCTGCCAGCAATAATACAGTACAGCCTTCACAGATTTCAAATAATTGTACGTGAAAGCAGTGGGCTTGACCTTTGGTGGCAAGTGAAAAACAATAGTCTGTTTGTACTTTATGCTGAGTCCTTGCGTAAACTGTGAGTCTCTGACATGGAAGCGGAATTTTAAAGGAGGTGAGGAGCTCTCGGGGTGCATATCGTGTTCAGTGCAATATCCTGATTGCATCAACTGTAAAGCATTTAGGGAGAAACCTTGTCCACATGAAGCACTACTGTAACAGCAACGACCAAAATGCAGTGACGGCGCCAACCATCAACATTGAACATAACTCCTCAGAGACTCAGGTTCTCTGGGGAGTTGAGAACATGCCAGGAGGAAGGAAGTTGTGGTTTTTAGCTTTTTTGTTTTTGGACCTTTTCCATCCACACCTATAGGCCAGCTGAATGTCCCTTTCGATTAGCCTAGCAGACCCGCCGCACCTTGTGCGGAAGGAAGAATTACCACTAATATGGCACCATTTCTATGGAGTTTTTTTTCACACCTGTTCATCACATTTTCCTCAAGGGCACAGGCACAAATGCGAGTGGAATTGATGTTTTGATTAATGGTATTTTTCCTACTCATACCTTGTTTAAAAATAAATGTGAAACAAATGAAAAGTGTAAATATGGATAGAAATATTCTTTATTGTTATAAATACATAAAGTTGTTTTTTTAATCTCTGCACCAATTTAACTGTTCCCCGCAGATCACCATCCAAAAAGTTGTGTCTGTGCGTTCTCAGTGTCTTACTTCTTGACATCAATCCCTGCGATCCAAGAAGAAGCCTGTAATAACAGACTGAGTGATCTAGCGTCACAATTTCTCCCAATTTTGAGAGGATTTCAGTTTCTCTTTCTGCCCGTTAAATCTGATACCGTTCCTGTCACCACCCAATGCAAATGTAGATTTTCATTTGCTTGCTTCATTCTTTACGAACCAGAAAATACCCTAACAAAGCAACAATTAAGTGTGCATCTGAGATTTTTTTTTCTGATCGAAAAAACAGCCCTACAAAGCACAAAATCAATGTTGTGGATCGATCATCACCCTTGCCAGAAAGTGGCCTGCATTTGTAATAATCAATGAACAAACAAATACTTGGTCACGTTTGTGTTAAGAGTTCTGTCTCAGTGCAGTTCTCCTCCTCATTGAGTGCTATTTCATTTTGTTGCTGTGAAAGACATCAAATGACACTTTCCTAATATCGTACAAGGGCCAAGCCCAAATTGACAGACAGGCCACTGTGTGGAGGCTCGGAACAAGCGCTCTCTGTATTGGAGCGGCCTCGTTTGGAGACAAGGATAAAAAACGTGTGTGGACCTTTTCAAGGAGATTCTGTATTGGTCTCTCGAGTGAGTTTATGTCCCAGTGTGAAGAGAGACTTTGTTGCCCTTTCACAGTTTGAACCCCATTAACACACACCTTCACAATAGTATCTATGTCTGTGACTTTCCATTTGGAAAACCGAGTTTTTAACGTCACATCCCGGCCTTTAGAGTGACAGAGTAAACCAGAGAAAAGTTATCATCTCAAGACCCAAGTTACAGTGGCTCACTGTTGGTGCACAGTTTTGGTATCCGGAAGAAAATCTACCTGATCTTTCTCAGATGTTTCGCCTTCAAGTATCTTAAAACCAAAGTGAGCGATGGATCGATAATGCAGAGACTACGGTCAACCATAAGCCATATGCGGCACCTGCTGATTGCTGTTTACCCTGTTGGATTTCGACCTTGTAGTTTAGTGACGGTGTAATATTGGTTGCAGCTGTCCTCAGCACCTCCTTTCAGCACGCACTTTCACTATGTAGTCGAGTGGTTAGCATGTTGACTTGACAGTGCAATTCTAGCTCCAGCCTTCCCACGTGGAGTTTGCATGTTCTCCCCAGGCTTGTGTGGGATTTCTCCGGGTCCTCTGTTTTCCTCCCATATTCCAAAAACATGCATGGCAGGCTGATTGAACACTCCAAATTGTCCCAAGGTATGAGTGTGAGAGCGAATGGTTGTTCGGTTCTGTGTCCCCTGCGATTGGCTGGCAAACTGTTCAGGGTATACCATGTTTGGTTGTCAGCCAATCTCAGGTACTTAACACTTGCATCAGAGGACTATTTAGACTATTCAATGAACCTATCATAGGTTTTGGGGATGCAGGAGGAAGCTGAGATTTGACCATCAAACCTTAGAAGTGAGAGTCAAGTGTGTTGACTCAAAAGGCGCTGTGTTGGCACCACTGTGATCCAAACGGAAATATATTATATACCGTCAAAAATAGACACAATTTATGGGGACTATGGATAAAAAATTCCTTCAACAAAATGTCTTTACTTGATTGACCTAAAAAGAGCAACCCCATCTCCGGACCTGTTTAATTCCAGGTGCCTTGCTCAAGTGTTAGACAGAACTAGCACTGACCCACCTCTCAAAATAATGTATCAACTTTGCAATTTCACATTAGGCACGAATGAACGTGGTTACAGTCAGGGACCATTCTCACATTATTGAAACTGGAAGGCTCATTTCACCAAGGAATCCGCCAAACATGACTCTGGTCCTGCACGCGCACTGATCAGTGCAGCCTGTTTTTCATGCGACGTCTCTCAGTTGAAGGCAGGGACCAAGTGATGACTGGGCTCTTGTGTTTGCTGGTGGATGGGTGACAGCTTGGGTCAGAGGTTAATTTTCCTCTTAGCTCCATCCCTCTCTCCCTTTCTCTCTCTCTCTCTGTCTCTCTCTCCCTCTCTCCCTCTCTCTCTCTCTCTCTCTCTCTCTCTCTCTCTCTCTCTCTCTCTCTCTCTCTCTCTCTCTCTCTCTCTCTCTCTCTCTCTCTCTCTCTGTCTCTCTCTCTCTCTCTCTCTCTCTCTCTGTCTCTCTCTCTCTCTGTCTCTCTGTCTCTCTGCCTCTCTGCCTCTCTCTCTCTCTCTCTCTCTCTCTCTCTCTCTCTCTCTCTCTCTCTCTCTCTCTCTCTCTCTCTCTCTCTCTCTCTCTCAACCCAGCGGCCTAAAAACTCAAAGAAAGGATTTGATGGATAGGACATCAGACGCTGCGTGGCATCTGGCAGCAGCAGTGGTCTTCCTTTTAACATTCCGAGGGCCAGCAGAGCAGCTCTGTGGCGGGCAGGAGAGTGAAACAATGTGCTGACTGTCACTTCATTACAGAGCCAATTGGGCAGGCACCTAAGATTCCTTCTTTTGTGACAAAAATGATTACGATGAGAAGGTAGCAGGGGGAATGGTAAAGTCTACATTGAACAACAAAAATGTGAAATCATCCCAAACCCGCCACCTACTGTATCATTTGTCTTTGTACGGCTTGCAGCTGCTCCCATTGAATCAGTCTGATGATGTTTGAGCATTACTCACATCGTTTCTGTGACATTCGGGCCTGGAAGTGCCGCCACGCAAGTATGACGTAAGCCATCACACACATCAACCTTGTCTTGTGGAAGTGATTTCACCTCTCTTGAGAAAAACCAATATGTTATATGCTATGAAAAAAGCCTTTTGCTGATAACTTGGACAGGACTGAAATTGCTACCAGACCACACAACACAGTGTGGGACCTTTTCCCGGCAGTTCTGTTCATGACTTCTTCCATGCAGGGATGATGTAAAGAGACAGGATGTTTTTCCAGTACCTCTCTTGAAAATCTACATGGCGGCGTGGGTCCAGTTGAGGGAACAGCTGCTCTTTTGCCTCAAGTAATGTGAGAGGATCTTCACCACTGTCACGTCCAAGCGTAGAGCCAGCAAGGCCAGCTGCAACATGGCGTCTTTGTGGGAGGGCCCCAAACTGAGGGAAGCCGTTTGCATGGCTTTGTCTTAAGGGTTTAATCACTGATATTACTCCTTCGAGTTAATCCAAACAACCTGGAGGCTGCACAATATGTTGGGAATTTAGGTTTGAAAGGCACTTAGTTTGTTTGTCTGTCTTTATTCTGTATCCTCCAACTCAATTTAATGCACATGCAGATCCCCAAAGTTATATTCTTAGCTCTGTCATGTATTTTACATCTACACAAGTAGAGTGTGTTGTATTGCCACACACGCCACACAGTGCACGCCACACAGTGGTGGGTTCACACCCACATGCAGTTGCACAGGAACTGAAAGAGTTCAGTGCTTTGCTCAAGGGCACCATGAGTTGCGACTTCTGCAAATGTGGGTTACCTTGTTAATCACTCTGCCAAATAAACAATATTATTTGATTGATGTTACGGTACTTGGTTCAAACCATACAAATCATACAGCACTGATATATTTTACAATCGGAGTCTACATTTTGTTTGATTCAGAGAAAGTTTGATACTGTCAATAGAAAAAATTAATCCTGGTGATTGAGCAGACTATTATTTCCTGCAAGCGAGAATTTCCCACTAAAACATCTCACTACTTAGTTGTTATCAAATAGCTAGGATTAGCTCTACAATCACTGGGACAGTGAGCGCTGAGGTATTAGTGGCCGTGTCTAAGCAGGATTTAAAGTGAACAGACCGTTCGTCTCGACTGGATCATCATAGAGTGTCCGGGTGGAAGGAGAAGTGAGGGCAGCGAGAATTCATGCCTTGGCGTAAACCACGAAGACCATGGAAATAACACTGAAGGGTTTTCCGATGAAGGTTGTGAATATTCCATGGAGGAATAACAACCTGAGTAATCTGCATTCAGAGCCTCCGCTGTCTGAACATGGAGAGACGATCATTGGAGTCTACTTGCTGGTTTTAGGTGGGTCGGTTGATACTTAAAACGGTGACAGTCTTGACTTGTTGATGATGTTATTGTCAATAAGAACCCCCCTGACAAAGTTCAAGGTTAGAAAGTTAGGTTCGATAAACAAGATGTTATATTATGTCATTAATTTGCTTCTAAATGGCCTCGGTTAACCGGTGCAATGCTCGATTTCTCAGGCTTTTTAACGATATGACAAACAATAAAATGCAGTATAAATATTTCTCCCATCTGGCATTCAAATATGTTCTTATTCACAATGCATTAAAAGAAGTTAAACATGTATTTTAATTAATCATAATCTTTGACTCAACTGTTTCATTGAATTCCACCAATAATCTTATGACCTCAATTTGTCCTTTTGCAGGTTGGCTGTCATGGTTTGGTAATAGCCTCGTGATGTTTGTCCTGTACCGACAAAGGGCTTCTCTACAACCTACAGATTTCCTCACTTTTAATCTCGCCGTCTCGGATGCCAGCATCTCAGTATTTGGTTACTCCAGAGGGATTTTGGAAATATTCAATATCTTTAAGGACGATGGTTTTATAATCTCCTGGATTTGGACCTGTCAGGTAAAACGAACATCCAATTCAAAAAAGTCACTCGCACGATCATGTTCTTGAGTGATGCCACGTGTATGCATCTGCTTCCTTGATTTTGTCAATCCCAACTAATGAAGTAAATTAAAGGAACTTGTCTTTGAGTGGCACACGGTACACATGCAAATACGCATGTGTGAAAGGGATTTTGCGCGTAGCTTCATGCATGTGTGCTGAAGGTTAAATCTGTAATAAGATTACCGCACGCAGAGGCTTTTACACAAGGTAACTCTGTGACCACAATATCAACCGTAATCAACCAAACACATCAAAAGAAGCTGAAGAATGTTCCCATAAGATTCCTAAACGTTAATCACAATGACCGGTCCGTAATTATTATGTCGGTGGATGAACTAAAATTGCGTATCTAGAACTCACTGAAGCATGAACCCTCAAAATCAGACTTCGTGATCTCATCTCGTACACATTCAACTGTGACGGAGAAAAAAAAAACAGTATTGCTGAGCCAAGCTTTTTATTTCACCCGAGAAAGGAAGAGGGTAGAGCTCGCCGACAGGAATAAAGGATGGAAGAAGGTGAAAGTGCATGAGAAGCATTAGTCGATTTTAGCAAGAAGCATGATGAGACATGAATGGTTCCAACATCTGCCTGATCTGTGTTTAATTTCTGTCATTTTCCAAATGGGTCAAAACGGGGTCCTTACACAATTTGAAGATTGCCTCTACCTAATGAGATTTCAATGACTTAATGTCACATTTGAATTCAGACATGGATGAGCGGCACAATGTGAGGGTGAAGGTAACGTGATGACGGACAGTAATAGGATTAAGACTAAGAGAGATCAAGAAAAGGGATCAAGTCAGGAAACCTCAACTGGCCCGTGTTAACTGCAAACAACAGGATGTTTGCAGCCAGACGGAATCCAAGGACAGTAGTATCATTATGTTTAAGGAGACCTAGGATTAAAAGATAATCAAACATTTGTCTTTCCAAACAAAGGACTTGGAGAAGTAAAACATCCTGGACCTCAACTTTAGAAACAGCACATTGTGTGTTAGAGGATAAAACTTTTGTAGGTTTTAACAAGCACCAGGTTTTTGGTGAGTCTTCAATCAAAAACAAGCACCGCTCTTAAGGTGTGTTACAAAAACAAGAGAAACAAAAGTGAAGGCAAACAATGTACATTCAAAAATTATGACTCCGACGTCAACTGTATGCGTCATTCCTTATATTACAGTTCGGCTGAATTGCTTCAAGGTTAACTATTAACACTTTGTGTGAAGATTAAATATACTAAAAATGTGATTGATGACGAAAGGTTACTTTTATTTTCTGTTCATCCTATGTCATCTGACTCGGAAGATCGGAGTCTGACTCTTACATTGTGTTCTTTGGTTAAAGTTTTTTTTCGTCTTTTTTGTAATTGTATGGTTATTTGGGCTATTAAAAGGTGACCTAAGAACCTATACAGTATATATTAATTTGAAAATGTGTTTACATATCTAAACATATCAGAAGCGTCCCATAACGAATCGTGCTTGACCTTACCAGTACAATTGGAAAATGTATCTCTCCCCAACCCCCCTACAAAAATCACCACTCAAATGTAAATCTTGTAAATGTCCTCATTCTTCTACGCATATTTGTGTGTCCAATCAGGTGGACGGTTTCTTCACATTGCTATTTGGCCTGGCGAGCATCAACACTTTGACCGTGATCAGTGTTACCAGATACATCAAGGGGTGCCACCCCAACAAAGGTCTGATTCTGCTCTCACACACTTTTCACATTCCTCTAGTTCTTGCCCGAGACAAGGGTTTAATAAAAACCTTAATACCAACTTGAGTGGTGGAAACAATCACCACTTGTCCCTTGTGATTCCATATGCCAACATGTCATGAAGTTCCTTAAAGTGACAGTTTCTATGTTTGAGGCTGTGTGATGACCATTTTAACCATTTCCATGTTTGTGGTCATTCATCAAAGTCAAATCTGTCTTTTTACATGTTTGATCCATGTGGGATAACATTTGATGTGGATCATTTGGGTTGGGGCTGTTAACCACACAGTAGAATTCGTTGCCTTGTACGCACAAAGCAAATTCGACAAAAGGTACTGCAAACTTTACTGGATGTCACCTGGTTTTATTGACATATGATAAGTGAGTTCAGCACAGAGAAGTGGTTTTCTTCCAAAGAACGCAAAGCTGCGTTTACCTAGTCAACAGAGGTCTTTTTTTAAATCTTTATTCTCTGGTATTTGTTGAGGTTGTTATCATAACAAAGGACCTACCTGCTCTTTTATTGTCACATACTAGAATTGATAAAAGCAAGTATTCTTCTTTTAAGTCTGTTGGTTGCCATTTTCCCAATTTGTCTTCACTCATTCATGAGAGATTCTTTTTTGTAGGTTGCTGCATCAGCATGAACACCATTGCTATATCACTGATCTGCATTTGGACCGGAGCAGCGTTTTGGTCAATTGCACCGTTGCTGGGCTGGGGCAGTTACACAGGTCTGTAGAAAGAGGTGATTTTTTTTTACTGAAAACACAGTGGACTTCTTATACTCATAAGTTCATGTCTGACAATGCAGATCGAGGATATGGAACCTGTGAGGTGGACTGGTCCAAAGCCAATTACTCCACTATCCACAAGTCTTACATCATCTCCATTCTCATTTTCTGCTTCTTCATCCCTGTGATGATTATGCTCTCCTCCTACATTTCCATCATCAACACAGTCAAAAGCACTAATGCCATGTCAGCCGAAGGTTACCTCACTGGCCGCCAAAGGAAGGTGGAGAGAGACGTCACAAGGGTATGCAAATACTACCCGTCTTCACCATCCCTCAAAAAAGTCATGTTGTTTCCAAATCTAGTAGTATTTTCGCCATCACAGCAGGGTGTTATGTCTAGAGGTGAGCTTGTCGGCTTCACAGTTTTGAGGTTAGGAGTTCAAATCTTGGCCCCTGCCTTTCTGAATGGTGTTAGTGTGTTCTCTTGATGCTTGCGTGGATTCTCTCCAAGTACTCTGGCTGCATTCCACATTCAAAAACAAATGTTAGGTTAATTGAAGTCACTGAATTGTCTTTCGGTGTGAATGTCAGTGTCAACGGTTGTTTGTAATCTGCTTTGTAACTAAATGGCTGGTGACGAATCCACAGCATACCATGGTCAGCTTGTATTGGCTACAGATCACCCGCAAACCTAATGCCCGAAGCAGTCAAGAAAATGAATGCGTAGAAGTCATAGTCGTTGTCTTTAAACACACTGATTTTTAATGGTTAACCATGTGAACCCCTCATTAATTGGTAAGGACTCAAGGACTCAAGAAAAAGCCAAAACCCCTTAATCCAGTCCTTATCAAATATTGAGGGGAGCCCACCCTGGGCAAGGAGTGGGTGTAGTTCGATGGCAGGGATTATGCTTTTTGGGAAAAGAATATGATTGGGAAGAGTATGATTGCACATCCACAGCAGTAGGTGGCAGTAGCACTATAATTGTAAGACCGTGTGCAGATAATATCAAATTTAGGTGTCGGAGTTTTCAACACTCCTGGAAAAAGGAAAATGCCATTCAATGAATGAGTGACTTCAATTAACCTAACATTTGTTTCTGAATGTGGAATGCAGCCAGAGTACTTTCTGCTTCAGTGAAGCAGTGCTAAATTGCTTGTAGATAAAAGCCTGAAAAGTTTTTCAACATAATCGTTTGCATGGACGGCGATCACACCTGCCTCAGACTTCTGAAGTTTGAGGTTAAAAATCCATCTTCCTGCGTATAGTATATAGTATGGTATAGCATGTTCTAACCCGGACTTGGCTGGGCTATGCATGGCCTTTGTTCTTTCATGTAATTGTCCTCGACAGTCCCCCCCTGCTGGCCATTACCGAGGATGTCAATTTACAGATAATTCATTCACCGCACATATAGAGCCTAATTTTTTCTTTGTCTTCTTGTAATCCTGCCAATTGTGACTTCATGTTCCTCTCTCCAGATTTCTATTGTAATTTGCACGGCTTTCATCATGGCCTGGTCACCCTATGCAGTCGTATCCATGTGGTCCGCATGGGGGTTCCATGTGCCAAGCACAACCAGCATCATCACCCGACTCTTTGCCAAGTCGGCCAGCTTCTACAACCCGCTCATCTATTTCGGTATGAGCTCCAAATTTCGCAAGGATGTCTACACCCTCCTGCCATGTACCAGGGAAAACAGGGATGTGATACGTCTGCAACGCTTTAAAAATATGAAACTTAAAGCTGAGGCCACGCCCCCAACTGCACCGCTTCCTATCCAGGTAATGGAGGCCAAATACACAGTGAAAGAAGCGATGCAATACAATCCTGAGAATGACTCAGGGGTCAATAGTCCTCCACGGACTCCTCCATTTCACACACAAGAGATCTTCCATATTAATTTGCCCTCACATATTGAAACATCAGAATATTGCTGTGACAGACTTTAAAGATGGAACCATTCTACTTGAAACCGTACTTGAATTATTATACTGTCTGAAAATAAAGAGAGAATTTTCTATTATTTGCTCTTATTCATCTTAATAAAAGATGTAAAATGCAGGACTACTTTCAATAAATTATTTTCTGACTGCGACGTCATGTAGTGTTGTCGATTTCATCGACTAGAAGTGTTTGACAGTTTTGAAACGAGTCACACCATGCTGCTCAAATTAAAAAAACACGGTACTGAGTGTTTTTAACAAACCAGTGTGGTTGGATTTGAGCTGAATTTCCCGAGGTGCTTTCGCTCAAACCATTGGATTCCCCTGAGACGCAGATCAGGTCTATGTTCATAAATTAAGACATGAGAAAGGTATATGAATATTTCAAAATAGTTTTGAAAGTAGTTCAATGTAAATGTAAAATTGGATTAGAATAGCCTTTATTATTCTCGCAGTGGAGAAATTTACATTTCACAGCAGCAAAGTGATGAAAGTAAAAGAAAAGGAAAGTAATAAGTAGAAAAACAAAATACAGGACCTGCTGTAAAGGCAGCCATCTTGAAGTCAAAACAACAACAAAAAACAAAATAACAAATAATATGCAGGTCACAAAAGACAGTCTTCAATCTTAAGCACTTTCTGCACCCTCTATGTTGCATGAAGCACTTCTTGATGAAAAAGAGGATCAAAGCCTCCTTTTTACCAGTGGATCAAGGCCGTCATGATGTAATGTGCACGTCTGTTACAAGCTAAGTTTTCAAAGCAAACATTAAGTTGTAGCATCCATTGATGAAAAGAGATTGTCTCACATGTCCTGTCCCACGTAAATCCGCTTCAATTCCAAGCCATGACAGTTCCACATCAACCTTTCCACTGAACAAAGCGGGGCTGTTAAAATGCTGCCCATCGCCCCAGAGCTGTCCAGGGATAACAGTCAAATGGCACTGACATTCCAATTAAAAATAATGCAATTATCAAATTAATTATCGGAAGAAAAAATATTTGCGCAAACAGTATATCTTCTCAGTCATTCTAACCATCACCAAAGGGGTTCTGGCTTCATACATGTCAGGTCCCAACTGGAAATGACCATATAGCCCCCATAAAATGTCAGCATAAAGCTTCCCCAAACGTGTAACGTAGACAAAATTAAGCTTCGGTGGTCAGAACGGCTTCAAACAAAGTTGCTCAGTGGCACCAACACATCTGGAAACTGTCTCCATCTCATCCCAGGTATGTGATGGCACTCACGCACATGGTGCCTCCGGCTTCTCATGCTAACGTACTTCCTACATCCTACGTTCTCAGAGGGATTCCACACTGTGTGTGTATCGTGTCTGCGAATAAAAAAAAACAAGGCTTTTATTTACATGATCAGCAGGTATGTTGTTTTACAACAGTAGGGTCACATATTCACAATCTAAGACAATCCCCTTCTATCTGTTTTTTTATATTACGGCAGCTAATCACAACTGGATTCTCATACGTAACAATTAGTTTTCCGCATGAATGATTAGGCTGGAAAAAGTGATGAGGAAAAACATGCCTTAACAGGACAAAGGTTCATTGTGTGGTGGCCCTCTGCCTTAATAGGCAGGATACAATAGTCAGTCACGAACCACATTTAGACAAAACTAAATGGACAATTAAGAGTTTTCCGTGGCCTAGGATGTTTTCAGAATGTGGGAGACAGCCAGAGTAATGAACCCCCAAAAACACACAAGCATGATGCAAACTCTAGATTAGCCACATTGCGTAAACCGCCTTTCCAATTTGTGTGGGAAAAAAACGTTTCAAAAAGGCCCTTTTCTGACACAAACTAAGGTCCGTACGGCATGGTTGGTTGATTTTATGGAAGTATATGAACCGGCATCAAACATGTATAGATGAGAATGAAGTCATAATCCAAATCTCCTCGCCGTTTAATTGGACCTTTTACTTTGTTTTAATGGTACTTCTGGATAAATTGCCAATAATGGTGGAAATTTTTCAAAATACTGTACAAAGTCCTAGTAAAATGAGCGATGTTAAACTGACAAAAGCGAGAACTAAGTTTATCTATTTATCATTTTATCTATTTATTTATGTATGTATTCATTTGTTTATTTGTTTGTTGATTTTTATTATTATTATTTATTTAT
Source organism: Hippocampus bargibanti (assembly GCF_051943395.1). Lineage (NCBI taxonomy): Eukaryota > Metazoa > Chordata > Actinopteri > Syngnathiformes > Syngnathidae > Hippocampus > Hippocampus bargibanti. The sequence continues at coordinate 16,055,372 of NC_142746.1, forward strand.
TGATTTGTTAGGAGCTTTACTGTTTAAGCCATTTTTAAGAAGGACTTTTCAAGTAAAAATAGACATAATTAAGAAAGCTTGGTCATTTATTTACTACTACTACTATTACTACTACTACTACTACTACTACTAATAATAATAATAATAATAATGATAATGATAATAATAATAATACATTTCATTTATTTACATTTATTGGCCTCTAGTGAACTTGTATTAAATCACACCACACTTTTTTCAGTCTGGACTAATTCAAATGTAGCACTATTGAAGGCCTAGCGATGAAATCCAGGTCCACCACTGATTTTAGGTATTGGCTCCTTCATCGATCTTCTATTTATTTTATCTACATTTTAATTATAAATGATATTAAAAGTTGAGTTATTGGCTTCATTACGTGAAAAAGAAGCTAGCTTTTGCTGTTAGTAGGCCAAACCCCCACTGTGCGTTGGTAATGGGGATACGTGTAATTGACTGCTTAGATTTTATGAGAGTGTACATGACTTCGAAGTGGATGCCTGTCAATCAAATGTTGATACGTGTGGGTATGAAACAGTGTGGAGACAGTCTGTTGTCTGCGCGACAGAAAAAAACAAGTTCAAAATATCACATCCGAGTTTCCTAAAAGAGGCTTGCAACGCGCTCATGTGCTGCATGGCTGCAGGGTCATTCTCGTTGCGCGTAAGCGTTGAACTTGCGCGTCTCAAGTGGGACGGGCAAATGGGGAGTAACGCTGGCCCCATCCACTTCTCCACTTTTAATGAGCAGCTCCGATCACGCTCGAGTGAAAAAATCCAGGTGGAGGTTTCACTCACTTGAATGGAAGCGTCAAAGTAAGCGCGCAAACATTTACACTCACCGCGCTCGTTGCTGCAGGAATATTTGAACTAATCGGGTGAGTTTATTTTTAATTACTTGGTGGCTGAGGGAAATTTTGAAGCACAAACAACCAGTTCGTGATGGGTCTTTACTAATGCTTAAATGAAGAAGGATACCGCTTTCTTTCTATGCGTAATTGATTTGAGTTCAGGGGCGTTGTAGAACGGTGATCGGGTTTATTGTAACTTTTATCATCGTTTTTTCGTCCCCTGATTAACATTTTCATTTACATCTTAATGTTAAGATGTTTTTTCGCAACATCCTCTTGATTTATTTATACATTGTAAATCGCATCTTTTCGGAATTACCAAGGCAGGCAGTCATTCAAAGAGATGAACTTGTTATGGTGATTATCAATTAACATTGTGAAGGAGTTGATCCAATCTGTTCATGCATTGCACACATTTCACGCAGTGCACTATATTTGACATGTCTGCCAAGTTTGATCAAGGAAAAATTGGCGTGGAAACAAAATGTCCAGGAGCAGCCTGGAGGGAGCAGGCTGTGGCTTGCACGGAAAGGGTTGCCAGGTATTAAAGTATTCCAAGCTGTACTTGGTTTGATCACCAAACAGTGCATTGGGAGGGGGGGGGGGGGTGCTGTCGGCTTTCAAGACAACTGTGTTAAGGAGGTTGCCACATATTTACCTATTTTTAGTTTCCAATCTTCTCCCAAGTAAATCATATGCTGTCATAATCGTAAAAGTCAATGGTTTTACATTTACATTTACAACTATTGTATGGTAGCATGTATGATAAAGCCTTGTAAAAGCCCTAAGAGCATAAAATAGCTATAATTCATATACAATTACACTTTGCTGACAAATATGTTATATCCAAGCTGGAGGTTTGCCCTGCAATTAAATGTTTAAGATTTTTTAATCTATTGTGATGCTTATAAAAGCAGCATGAAAACATATTGTGCTCCTGGTACGAACTGTATAAGAAAAAAGCAACAACGCATACGCACACAAAACATGAATCAAAAACAACTTTGTGCAGACAATGTGTTTTCATGATTATAAAGCATTTTACCCAGTGGTGTGCCGTCGGGCCCTGCAAGGCCTTCTCTGCTGGCCTAAAAATATCACAGACTAATTAGAATTATATTTTGTGCAATTCTTTCAAAATCATTATTTTTTCAGCTTCCTTTCATTTCTTTTCCCCTGTTGCGCTACTTCCAGATGTGTGTTTTCGTATTTAAGCATTTAACCAATCACATTTCAGCCATCATTTATTACTTCTTCTTTTCCTTTTGGCTTTTCCCTTCAAGGGGTCGCCACAGCGAATCAGTGTCCTCCATCTTCAGAGGTTTGATTCGCATGTTTGTTTTGGCCAAGTCGGATGCCCATCCTACCAGGTTAAGAAATCTCCCTGAACACCTTTATAATCAGTTCTGCAGGCCATGGAGCATAAAAACAGGGATGAGAATTTTCCGCCGATCTGCGGATTTCTGACTTTTTCAGACCAAAATGACCAGATAAAACTAAATATGTATTCTCGCTTTTTCACTGTTCATTTCCTGTTTCGGCTTGTGTTGGTGGAAAGTGCCATTTTGATTGAATGATCCTGTCGAAACAAGTAAACGCCCCCTTTTGAATAAGCAGTCGAGTAAAAAAAATCAGGTTAAATGGACCGAATGATTCGCCTTTGTGGACAGAACCGGTTCTAATTTGATGGATTCATGATGATGGAACAATACCATCGATGAAACAGTCGAATGTCAGTGCCACTATGACGAGCCCCATGCTAACGTTAGCATCAAAATACTTCTGTGAGAGGCAACAGAAAGCAAGCGTGCAAGCTAATGAGCAGTGCGCAGGCCAGATAGCAGTAACCTTGCGTATGTACCCGGCAAGTTGACTTTTATTCCGATAGTTTGGCTGGATTTTTACCAATCATGAGGAACAAAAATACATTCCTATTAATAGTAAATATTATCACAAAGTTATTTTAAATAATACATACTGACATTTTGTTGAAATTACATTAATATGTACATATTAATATAATTTTGCCCCCCCGCCCGCCTTTTTTTCTCCAGACTTTTATCTCATTTGTCATTCTCATCCCCGCCTTATAAAACAACGCTTGACCAATGCTATTATCGAGACGTGATCTCATGATGCTCTCTCTCTCATTTGGCTTTGTTGATACAGCACTTGGCACATTGACCATGCTTACAACACATCTTTGACACCAGCGAATGGTAGGATTTGGCAATGGCTGCACATCCCTTGGTGTGTGTGTGTGTGTATCTGTCATGTCCCACAATGGAAAGAATATGCAATTGTGTGCAATATTTAGTGACCATGGCACTCCTTTAGCAAATTAAATTGGCAACTCAAGGCCAAAACAAAAAAAGATAGGACAAATGGATCAGCGTGGGACAAAATGCATTTGTGCGGCCCTTGCGCCCTTTGACTGTGAGGTTTTGGTATTTGTTTACAGAGCGGGAATGTGTAACGTCTCAAGTATGAACGGTGCAGGTGAATGCAAACTGATAACCTTTCGACTAGATTTCCCTCTGAAAAAAGATGCCCTACATTCTGTTTGCAGTGTTTTTACACCTGAGTTATCCCCGCCAGGTACCTCTTATCAAGCACAAGCCGATTCTTGCTGATACTGCATCAATTGGAAATACCCCCCTGGAGCGGGTCTTTCTGTTTATATGAGCCGTGCAGTTGTGGAAGAAAGCTTAGGAAGAGAGCTCAATTATATTTTGCGCTCTTAATCCACTTTTGTGGTGAGGGTGTTACCCTGAAGTGAATTGTGCTATAATTCCTACAACTATGTGGCCTGTCTGAGCTGACAGCTTTACGACAACATGACTGAGAACCGTTCTGCAGAACCTGCTATGGATGGGAAAATGACTCGTTGTTGGTGCTGTTGTACAGTCTGCACCTGCATGGATGCATGGCTTGAGGAGCGCGTAATGAGAAGAAACGAGCGTCAGCGCAGAGCGCCGATGCGTATGTGGAGCTGTCGCGGCTCGGAATTGAAGCGGATTTACGTGGGAGTGAGACAATATTTTTTTCGTCAATACATGCTCTGTATTTTGTTTTTCTACTTCTTACTTTCCTTTCCACTTCTTGTCATAACTTTGCTGCTGTGAAATGTAATTTTCTCCACTGCGAGACTACATGGATTTTGGATGGGAGAAAGGTGCATCTGTGGATATAATGGATCGATATTGTCGTGCGGCGATACAGCACGCAGGTGGAAAGTTGATAAAAGTTCACTCAGCCAGATGCAGGAAGGGTATTGTGAGTTTTCTTTATTTGAAGTTGATATCAGCTTTCAGCAGACCCCAGGTAACACTGCTCTCCAGCTTGTCCTTTGTCCCTCTTCTTCCTCCTCCAAGTGACTGGCTCAGGCTGGCTTTAAAGGTGCTTCACCTGAGCTTCTGGCCAATCAGATCCCAGCGGCAATTGGCCATTCCCAGGTGGTTGCAATCACCTTCTCAATCAGTCTCAATCAATTAGTGGTCGCCCAACTCTGTTTTGGATGGGGAGAAATGCGCACCTTTCTCCCATCCAAAATCCAGAACACACAAAATTATTTAACATTTCTTTTGGCATCATGACAGATATGCTGAATAGCAATGAATAACTACTAGAGTAGCCTGTGAGCACAGACGTGTCAAAAGTTCACCATGGGTAGGTAACAGCTCCCGTTGTGTATAAATCATCTAGTTTGAATTGGATTGGATTACATTGGATGTACCTTTTATTCTTCTCTCAGTGGAGAAATTTACATTTCACAGTAGCAAAGTTATGAAAGGAAGAGGAAATGAATGAAAGAAGTAGAAAAACAAAATACAGGAGCTGCCGGAAAGGCAGCGACTCTTGCGGCGCCATCTTGAAGCCAAACAAAAAAAAAACTAAATAACAAATAATATAACAAAGAGTCATTCATTCTTCAGCACTTGTTTGTGATTCGTTGTGGCCCACAGGTATGAATATTCATTGCTGGATGCATTTTGGAGTTTTTTTTTTATCTTCTTGTGTGTATTTCTGAAGTGAGAGCATGTCCCTTTCGTATATTTTATCAAGTCTAAAGGAAACTCACTGTTGTTAGTCAATGGACAGCCTAATACTGTATTCTGATAGCGTTTTCTTGCTAGCAAAGAGTGGCATTGAAAGTCTCATGCGCAGCCTTTTTTTTTTTTTACATAATTGTCATATATCTCTTTTGCGTCAATGGTGTATAAACAACGAGGCACTCTGGAAGATGTGAATGCGAAAGATTTTGACAAGTACCATACAGTGTTCGACTTTACTGAGCAAAGTTTGATGAATTGCCTCTCCGCTACCAATGCAGACCTGCCCTTTTAGTAGCAGAGACACATTTATCTGCCCAAGCTTGCTGAACTCCCCTCACCCATGAGGGAAATCGTTATTCCTGACAAGGCAAAAGAAGTCATCGGACTTCCATGTCAAAATGCAGAGCAGTGGAAAAAAATGAAGTCAGTGCTCATGAATGTGAGATCAAAATGTTGGGCTGCATCGGGCATGTCTCGCTGCTGTTGAATGTAAAGTATTCACCGTATGTGAAGCATAACAATAATAAAGCCCTCGGTTTAAACTATGCGGATTCAAAGAGGGTGCAAGGGAGTAACTTCAACTGTCAACAACTGGAGGACTGTTAAATAAGTTCTTAAAATAAATTGATGTTACCGTATTTTCCCGTGTATAAGGTGCACCGGGGCATCCCCACTAAATGGTGTATTTTCAAATGTGTTCTATATATAAGGCACACTGGACTATAAGGGACACCATTATAAGGTGCTACAGTAGAGGCAGGCTGGGGTTACACGTACTTCTTCTATGGGGGGGCGTGATGTCGTCTGTGGCTGTTGACAGTCATTGCAAGACCTGTTGTGGCTCAATATGACTTCACATATAAGGCGCACCTGTGTATAAGGCGCAGGGTCAACTTTTGAAAAAAAATCAGGGCTTTTGGGTGCGCCTTATGTACCGGAAAATACGATAAGCTTGGAAGTTTGAAAAACTGAAAGTCCACTGTCATTTTCCATAAATTGTAGGCCTCTGTTTTGTTCGCCAATGACTGTTGGCTGCAGTCTTGTCGAGCAACCTGTATCATATTATATAATATTGGGTTCCTTTCACGTGGTTAAATAAATCCATCAAAAAAACAATAAGATCAATATTAATATTTTCCAGTTTATGTGTGACGGGTGTCACAACAGTGACTGTCTTGAGTGTCTTTTTATTTCTTTTATTGCTGCAACACAGTATGGCAGAAGGGATGGGTGAAGTCGCATGGCTTTCGTCTTGTGATTAACTACGCAACAGAAAAGCACTATGAAGCACAAGTGCTTCAAAGTTCCAATCGACAAAACTTGAATTAAATAATGACACAAAAAGTAATCTGGACTCGGAAGGAATCAGGGAACTTAATTAGATAACACTAGACAGTACAAAAGGGGAAACAAAATAAGATATTATCATGAAAATGCGAGTTAATCCAGACCATGTGAGAAATGCGACTCACCATAGACTTGTCCAAATAGTTCTGACTACTATGGGCGGGACTTCGTGCCATAATGTGCGCCGTTGCGTCACTTCCGTCATAATTTAATAATCTTAGTGCACAACTCCGTTACATATGCACCCAAAAGCCTTAATTTTCTTCAAAAGGTGACCCTGCGCCTTATACGCATATTCAATTACCCTTTTCTGACAATGCTCTTAAATCCAAGCTGAAGTAATATATGTGAAGCCTTATATGTGAATTAATAAGGCGCACCTTAGTCCGGTGCGCCTTATACATGGAAAATTTTTGAAAATACACCACTCACTAGGGGTGCGCGTTATTCTCCAGTGCGCCTTATATACCGGAAAATCTGGTAATATTTTGGTCATGTGATGGTCGCATACCTCCCACCAGGTTGGGAGCTATGACATTCTATTGCTAACGCAGAACACCAGGAGTGAGTTCTAATGTCATTTGTGGCGACTCATCAAGTTTAGTATCAATACAGCTGACCTGCAGTGTGCAACCCCAATTCTGCTCTTGTGCTCTTGCTTACAACAGACAAAAGAGAGACAAAAATAAATGTGGCGTGTCTCACTGGAATTCAGGTTCATGTGGTCATGGTTGTCAAACTGAGATGCCATCTGATTTGAGGCGTCATTGGTTGAATTTAATTGTGCACTACCCTCTAATCGAGTCTCACGTTCTTTGTATTGTAGGGTTACACGCACATTTCTAACAGGTGCCAGCTGCGAGCTGTGTAGCCTTTTTTTTCCTCAATGGAAGTCATCTTGTACAATTTCAAGTCTCACTTGCACCTTTTAGTCGAGGTATGTGTCAAGAAGAAGTTTAAAGTTCTGTTTTTTCCTCATTTTTCAAGGAGTTTATATAAGGGACACCTGGCCCACGGAACCGACACGCAACACACCATGATCAGGACATCAGTCACTGTCCTCTGCCTCGGTGAGATACATCCATCCGTTTTCTTTTAATTCATGTGAAGAGCAGCGTTTGAAATTGGAATATCTCTCGTCGAGGAGACTTTTACCCCTGATTGGAAAAGGAATGATCTCCCTGTAACTAATGCCAAAATACACAAAAACTCCCCATACTGGCATTTTGCTGTAATTTGAGTTCATATTTCAAGGTCTTGAAGGACGCTTAATGCTTCAGCAACGCTTTCTTCTCTTTCTTTTCCCTTTGAACTGCAGAAATGGTGCATTTAGCCAAATTTTTGAGTCAGACAACACACATATGCGATTGTTTTTATATTCAATGACCCTTTGGTATTTGGCTTTCTGTTTTTTTTAAGGGGCCTGCATCCTTTCAAGTTCATCTGTCTGAGGGTTTATACAGTATAAATGTGACGAAAAGAACATTGAGAAAAAAAATCAGTGTAGAAGGAAAAGAAGGAGTTGACCAGGCTTTCTACCTGCTATCATTGACCTTTGCGCCTCATTATTGCCTCCTTTTGAAAAATGATGTTATGACAAAATTAGTTACTCATTTGAAAGCACAGACCCTGCCGCAGTATTAGTCGGACTTAGATGATCATGTTTTGACCCAACTGTAGTTTGAAGTTGTGTGAAACCACACCACGATACACAGAAAGAAATCTTCAATATTGTGGTTACCTTTTTCAAGCATTAAAGTTATATACAGTAAAGTCTCGTTATATCGATATCGGATATATCGATAGTCCCGGTTATATCGATACTATTTCTATGCACGCACGGAGGAAATTACATGCAAACAGGGTCGGATATATCGATAGTCCCGGTTATATCGATATTTTTTCGGACTCCCTTGAATATCGATATAACGAGACTTTACTGTATTAGGATGGTCAAGTTGTGTCCATAATTTGTAAAATGGCTTCAAATGACTTCTACTGGGCGTATTTTAATAAGATTCCACCTCATATAGCTATATTTTTACCCTTTAAGACTCGTGCTGAACATTCAGGAAGTCTTGTTTTTGAGTTGGTGACGAGTCCTCACGTGACGTCAGAAAAGGACCGCCTCCTGACCATAAAAAAGACGAATTGTAGCGTCTTTCCATCACGTCAATGTATTTTGCTGTACTGTTTTTTTTTTTTTTTTTTTTTTTTTTGAAAACCGTGTGTTAAATCCAAAAGCCGCCAGCAGAGGTAGTCCAAGCTCCATGGAACGAATGTATCAGCCTGTGGAAACGGGCTGATTCATTCCTCACGGGAGCTGGTCGCCATTTTTGGGTGCGACATTCCCCCCCGCCCGTTTGCCTCAAAATGACACGGAATAAATTCTTTAATCGATTGCAAACATGTATGCTTTTTTCTTCAGAACTATTTGAATCATATTCATCACTGGATGTGTAACAAGAAAGCATATTATCCGCATCTGAACCCATTGTTTTTTATTCTCCAGCAATGTAAGACGTCTTGGCGTGACGTCACGAACTGGGGGCGGGACTTCCTGAAAATGCCCAATTCGCAGCTCAATTTTTTTGCAGATTTTGGACATTTTTATTGGTGTTTTGCATTTGACTAAAAATATACTGCGTGTTTTGGGTATTTTAGATGCTATAAAACGTTTTTCTGATGTCACTTAAAAAACAAAAAAGTGACGTCGGGTGCCCTTTAATGCTTTCATTATATTTGCAGATAGACATTTTGAGTGAATTATTTCCACAGACTGGTGACATGATTGATAGTATAACTCTTGTAATAGTATTTGTTCGCGTCATTCTGCTAAAATGTATTTTTGTGCATGAAAATACATTTTGTTTTTCTACATTGTCAATACGTCAAATTGTCATGAGAATTTACTTTTCCTTTACTAACAGCACTGCTTCTGTCCTGCACTTGCCGGGCCAAGCCTAACGGGTCAAAGAGCAAGAAACCAAAGCAAGGTAGCTATCATTGACTCACAAAATGTCATTATCGTGTCAGTTACGATGTGGTCGTCTACGCCTTCTTCCTCCTATGCTGTCGATTCTGTCATCCCCACCTTACTGATAAATTACTTAAGTATAAATCACTTCATAATGTAGATGCTGACACTAGATTTATCGACAGGGAAGTTATGCAAAAGACATTGTTGACATGAAGGTATCGTGTTGATTTGTACGAGCAAGTCCATTGTATATATATATACAGTAAAGTCTCGTTATATCGATATTCAAGGGAGTCAGAAAAAATATCGATATAACCGGGACTATCGATATATCCGACCCTGTTTGCATGTAATTTTCTCCGTGCGTGCATAGAAATAGTATCGATATAACCGGGACTATCGATATATCCGATATCGATATAGCGAGACTTTACTGTACATTGTATATCGAATTACAGTATGTCCTAGTAATGCATTTTGCTAACGACACTCCTCACAGCATTTTCTGAAATAGCCATCATATGCATTTCTAAAAAAAACGTCATGTCATCCACTTAAGTAAATTATACGAGAGGCTAAACCTCAAGCAACAAATCCTCAGTGACATTGTTTTGAGTCCTGCTGTTACAATGCATTAATTGTGCTTACAATCCCCTTAATCAGCGTATCTGCTTAATGGGTAATCGGATCAATCAATTCTGTGACTGCAATGTTGTCAAAACAACAGGTAAATCTGACAGTCTCCCCTCTTTATAGTTGTTCCAGCCATCGAGTGCGATGTACGAGCCGGAAAGATTAGTCTCCCGGAATTCATTGTCAAATGCCCGTCGCACTGTCGGGAGACTAAGCAGCAGGTGTATGGCACAAGTGTGTTCGCCTCTATCTCCAGCATCTGCAACGCAGCGATCCACAGGTAGAGACTGCGCTGATGACGATTATTAAGATGATTACTTAGGAAGCTAAAAAGAGAGGTGCATATTTACCAATAGTGGCATCATCAACAATTCGGGAGGAAAAGTGATTGTGAAGAAAATGGCCGGCCAGAACACCTATAAAGGCAGCAACTCCAACGGCGTGCGCTCTCTTTCACTTCCTAAATGGAGAGAATCCTTCGTTGTCATGGGTATTCACTGCACGTTTTCTTTAGCACATCATTGGAATCAATACTCAACTGATTTGATTTAAATTGTTTTTTATTTTATATATTTTAAGAGGGGAAGCCCAAGAAGGGCGTAATTTACCCATCTACCCTTGACTTTGTCCCTTCAAGACCAACATATGTGAAGACAAGTAAGTGGAAATATACTTTACACACATTTGTGCAGAGCTTCACCCACTCTTAAGTTATTATTTATTAGGACTACTAAATAAATAAATCATTCAGGAACCTAACTTAGAGGTTCCGAATAAGAGTTTAGTGCCACATTTTTACAGACTTCTACTAATGATTTCATTCGAAATAACATTTACCGTATTTTCCAGTGTATAAGGTGCACCCAAAAGCCTTGATTTTCTTCAAAAGATGACCTTATACGCAGATGCGCCTTATATGTGAAGGAATAATGAGCCACAAACAGGCCTCGCAACTGCTGTCAACAGCCACCGACATTTACCCGTGTAGAAGAAGTCGTGCGTAATGCCAAGCTCTACTGTCGCGCCTTATAATGTGATCTGATTTACTAGATTAGCCTTTAGCTCATTCACTGCCATTCACAAATGTATTCGGGAATTGAAAATATGACGTAGAGCGGCATTCCCGAATTTGTTTGGGTTTTGTTTTTTCTTGTTTGGGTGACGATGAAGCGCTAGCCATGGCCTTTGGCAATGTTTTTTTCCCTTCCACAAGGGAGCATGCAGCATTTCCATGTTAGCAATTTGTTCCAGCTTCAGCTGTTGTTTAAGCGCTCTATAAATCAATATGTATGTATTGTATTGTATTTTAGACAGCCGCCCTCATTTCAAGCTCATTTTATTTAGGAATTAACCCTTTTTTTCCGATGAAAGATGAGAGTCTGAAGTTTCTCACACTACAGTGAATGTTTATGTAGTCCTAAAACTCAATATTCTGTGGGTCCTGCAATTTGCTTGAAAAAGACAAAAACCCTGCAGGGCATTGGAGTGGATACATATCTGGCAGTGAATGAGTTAATAGTCTCACAGTGGAGAAATGTACAGTATTTGGAAAACTTTTATATATTTATATATTATATTTAGAAAACGTTTTTCATTGAAGGAGCACATTATAAATGGAAAGAAATTGAAAATACACAATTCATTTGGGGTGCGCCTTATACTCCGGAGCGCCTTAAACACTGGAAAATACGGTAGGTTAGATTCTTTTCAGGTTGAATGTGTAGTCATAATAATGTCATCATTCTTTCAAAAAAATTAAAATGACCTCGGCGACAGTTGACGCTCTTCCTCAGTGCTTATCCATCTTGTTTTTGACGCCTTTCATCTCCTCTCAGGTCAAAAAGACAAAGCTCCCGAGGCTAACACTGCGCTTCCGACAACAGCAGCACCTGAACTCACCACCACCACCACGACACCCGAACCTACCACCGTCCTCCCCACCACCCAGGCTCCCACGACCACCACTACGCCTCCCCCTCCACCACCCCCTACCACTCTCAAAACCCGCGCCGTCGTTCACAAAGTCAGAGATGCGGGTGAGCCCAAATGAACCGTGCCCTGTGTTCTGTGTGTTCGGATGGATCAGTGCATGTTAAGTGAAGGATTGCGTTGACATTCCAAATGATCCATACTGCCACCTCACTAACATCTGAACGGCAGCGTGTTAAACAAAATGGGCCTTCGTTTAAAGTGATGACAGGAGCTCATGACAAGTGTTGCCATGACAGATGGCTGCTGCACTGCCAGGCACGTGTGGTGCGCATTTGACTAACTGACTTCATTCGATCGCACCTCGCGTCACTTCTAATACCGTGATACCTCAGCGTACGTACTTAATTGGTTCCCAGAAAGTGTGTGTAAGGAAAAAAGTTAGTTTGCCAAACATTTATTTCCCATAAGAAACCATTAAAAATGAGACTAATCTGTTCCCAGGTCCCCATAAAACGTAATTTTCTACTAAATAAGCCTTAAAACTACACAAAATAGACTTTATTTTGTGTATAATAAATGTGTTATTGGATTGTAATTAAAGAAATAAACTGTATTGTATAATGAAGTCATTTTATTTACCTTTGTGATGGTAATTATCAATGGATGGTAGCAATGATCGACTTTGCGTAACGGTACTGGGACAGCTAAGTCACACAAACGCACACCTCGTTCATGTTTTTTGATGATCTCCTTCTTCTGTTCAACTGTAATTTTCTTTTGTATCCTCTTTGGCTTAACACTAGCCTGTGGTGTCGTCTTTTTCGGTCCCATAATAGCAAAAGTACTACACTCGATAACAAACTACGTCTGCACTCAAAGAAAAGTGGTGACTCTGTGGTTTGGTTCGTCCACCGAAAACTAGCTCGTATGCCAAGATTAAATTCTCGCGAATTTAATGTTCGTAAAGCAAAAAGTTCGTGAGCTAAAGCGTTCATAACCTGAGGTATGGTGCTAAACCTATGTAAGGCTCACATGCCAGGAAACTTTCCTAAACAATTTTCCTTTCTAGTTCATGTTTTTTCTTCTTGCTCCATTTGTGTTTCTTATAGGCAGCAGCCACCCTTACCTTGCCTCTGTAGCAGCTTCTAGTTCAAGTGAGTGAAGCCAACTAACGCTACATAATGGTGACATCAGGGGATATCAAACTCATTTTCATCCTAAAATAATATGTGTCAATCACTGAGTGTCTTTAGCCAAAGCCCTTTTCACGGTGTTGTTCGACAGCTGACTCAAGCTAAAACAAATAGTTCTATTTTAAACGGAAGAGTGTACTAGGCGAGGCCGTTTTATTTACATTCAGCTTTTATTTGCTGCATATGATAGTTGTCCATGTTAAGCGCTTTGTTACAGCTTAAGCTGTTGTTAAAGCTCTATATAAATCAATATGTATTGTATTGTATTGTACTGTATTGTAATTGGCGTATTTCAGATAAAAGGAATGTCAGTGCGTTCGCTCAAGCAGGGACACTTAAAACATTTACAAATAGAATCTTTAATGACATTCAGTGGGAAAGCAGATAAACCAAGAGGGACAGACCAACTTTACTAAACGAATGTAAAAGGACAACGTTTAACCACTATAAAATAGTCAATTTAAGAAGTAAAATTACTTTCGAAGAATGTCCGCTAAGGGCTGATTACACATCGAATGGCAGCTTAATCCACTTGCGTACACCATAACAACTAAATGCGGCTTCACCATGTTTCTTTTGAACTCCAGTTGTAGTTGTCAGCACATCGGCCCCTTGCCAAAAGTCAGCTGGGATAGGCGCCAGCTCAACTACAACTCTAACTTGGACACGCAATAGAAAATTGATAGATGGCTGCATGACATCTTTTGCCATTAAAAAAAATAATATAAATACATAAATAATGATGACACCATTTATCACACATTTGATGCAGTGGAGGTTAACCTTCAGAATGTAAATGTGCTTTTTCCATTAGGATGAAATGCATGTTGAAGAAAATATTAAATACATAAAATCAAAATCTGAATATACTGTATGAACGTGAATGAACAAATAGCTGTAATTCATGTTTGAAAATCAAATTTGTTTTACATCCAGTGAAAAAGGCTTTTTTTAGTCTGGTAGAGAACTATGTAATGTAAATGTAATGCAGTATGACATACTTTGTGGATTTGAGACTATGTAACCTGGTTGATGGTGTTTACATTGATCCTTGCCTAAATGTACACGTGTTATTTCAACACTGATATAGGACAATTACAGAGTGCTCAAGGAAAGAGCCCCAGCCAAGGTAGACGACTGACTTTACACCTCTTGTGAAATGCTTTTATTCCAAATGCAGAAACTCTTTGACCATTTCATTATGTTTTTTTTAAGTATTCCGTGGAAGCGCCTATCCAAATAGATACCCACAGCGTGCCAACGCAGGTACCGTAAAGATCACCTTTCAACAGCCCTGATGATGCTTTTGTTTCATTTGTACTTCATATTAACTTAGGCAATACAGAAACCATGCATGAACTTCTATTGGTGCTTTCAACAGCTGCCTCAATTTTGACTTTTTTTGTATATTCTTCCCTACCACTCATAGACTGTTTTGCTTCATATTTCACTAATTTGTATCATGCATTAAAAACACAACAAAAACATTCTCTTCAAAAAAGGTTTTATTGGCCCCAAGGAGTTTAATTGTATATGCATTTTGTGTTTGCTATCAGGTCTGCGCAGACCAGAGGCCGGTCCAATTATAAGGAGACAGTCATCCTCTCCAGTTGGGCCAGGTCAGCCTCATACAGACTCACACACATTTCACATATGCAACATGAACAGATAGTCTTGGTGGGACCAAGGTGGAATGGATGAACGTCAGTGGTGCTTGACCAAGAATTTTGGATATGCTAAAAGAGTTACCCTGATGTCCACACCCGTAATGCTCTGCTGTCCTCACCAAAAAGCTGTCACTCATCCGCCATATTGAGCTCACATTCCTTTCCTAGTAGGCACTCATCTGTCATGGGTACTCAAATTCAGTTTTTCACTTCTCTCTGCTCTCCATGTCTTCTTCTTTACTTTATTTTTCTATATTTTCGTTATTCACCCAAGGAGCTTTTAATAGAGGTCAGCTGACCCCAAAGGAGCGGACACCAATCATGAGCCAATCCAATCCTGGTAAGTAACTCAAAAGTACCAGTAGGTACACTAATATATGTCATGTAAGATTGCAATTGGCTGATCTTACCGTCTGTTGGATGTTTTTGTACTTTTGATGTAGAAGAATTTCAATCTTGATATATGTTAACTCCTTTTGGCAGTATGGCATGCAGTGACAAGGGAAGACATGAAAACGAGCTATAAGTAGCATAGTAGCGATGAGTGACATGATAATAAAGGGCATTCATCCCATGCCATAACTGCATTGAAGATTGGATGGTGATGAGAAAGGCTCTCTCTCAGTACAAAATCACACCTGCCAAAAGAGTCTATCTGACCTGGCCTCTTCCTGTTCTAAGAAAGAAGGAGATCTGGTTTAGCAGATACGGTGGTTTTACTCTGTTGGTGTATTCCAACCAGAAGGCATTTTGTCTTTCAATGGAAGTGCCTCTGTTGTGTGTGGAATGTAACACCATTGATTGTTGCATTTCAATGCATTCCCGTGACCATCAAAAGCAACATAACTCCATGTATCTACTTGTTAAGTTTATTCGGAGCAGCGATGACATTTGAAGCTTTGCAAGAGCTCAAAAAAGCAAGTTGTGGCGAAATAAAGTCAAACTTCATCGATACCCGCGAGGGACATTCTTTAAGGCTGAGTTCAAAGGTCAAAGGTGGGAGATCAGCAAGCTTGAGGGATCACTTTCTTTCTCCAGGAATCTTGAAGAGCTCACATCGTGATGATTTATTACTGTATTTTCTTTGGCTTCACCCATGAATTTGCTTATGACCTCCCGCAAATTGATGGATTAGGCTATTGAACCTTCAAAAATAGTTTCCCATATATATGGCACACTTTCAATGTATGACATGTTTAAAAATGTTTCCATATATAAAATGCACCGCATGATAGGGCACAACTTCAATGAATGGCATTTTAAAGGACAACCGACGTCACTTTTTTGTTTCTTGACTGACATCAGAAAAACGTTTGACAGCATCTAAAATACCCAAAACACGCAGTATGATATTTTTATTCGAATGCAAAACACCAATAAAAATGTCTTAAAGTGTCCAAAATCTGCACAAAATTAAGCTGCGAATTGGGCATTTTCAGAAAATCCCGCTCCCAGTTCGTGATGTCACGCCAAGACGTCTTGCATTGCTGGAGAATCAAAACAATGGCTTCAGATTCGGAGAATATGCTTTCTTGTTGCACATCCAGTTATGAATATGATTCAAATAGCTCTGAAGAGGAAAGCATACATGTTTGCAATTGATTAAAGAAGTCCTCCGTGTCATTTTGAGGCATCTGGACTGCAATGTAGCGTCCCAGAAAAGAGGCAGAAAATGGCGACCAAGCTCCCTGTGAGGAATTAATCAGCCCGTTTCCACAGGCTGATAAATTCCTTATATGGAGCTTAGTCGCCCTATTCTGGCTCTTTTTTGTGCAACATGACGTTTTCAGACCAAACAAGTGCAGCAAAATATATTGACGTGATGGAAGGACTGCTACAATGTGTCCTTTTTTTTCGGTCAGGAGCATTCCTTCAGTGACGTCACGTACGGACTCGTCACCAACTCACGCGGTGGAATCTTTGTAAAATACGCTCAATATTACTTCACATATAAGGCGCGCGGGGTCATATTTTGAAGAAAATTAAGGCTTTTGGATGTGCCTTATACACCGGAAAATATGGTAATTTGACTTACAGCACTATACGTTGACCTAACAATCTTCATCAGTATTTAAAATAATGTTCATGAAGTAAAATTATTGATTTTTGATATGAGATGACAGCAGCAAAATGACATTTTGGACACATTTACATTAGGCTTGCTTGGTAAAAAAAAAAACACATTCATGCCCCAATAATGTGGCAGCATTTGACCTTGTGACCTGTGGTGTAGTTATGATTGGGTAAAAACTCATCTCGGTCCTTTGACTGCATCACTTTGCTGTCTGCTGTACACCACTGGGCCTTTTGACCAGCGTCAGATTAAGTTAATCTTTGCTGTTTTATTTTTCACTCTGTCCCAACTTCGCAATAGTACTCCCACGCTCAAATGAGCGAGTGGCGGGGCGCTTACCCGCCGTCCTAGTCATCCTGACTGCTCGTTGCCACAGGATGCGAAACCTGAGCCCAGGCTGTGCGCTTGTGTAAGCTTAACCATCCATCGCAGGGAAGGGTGCATATTCAAGTGGCTTGAAATGATGTTCTGCTCTTTGTGTGTTTAAACCGTTACTGTAGCCATGCAAGAGTGAACACACTTTTGGTTAGGGAATGTTTCCAATGACTTAATAT